>NC_069499.1:561816329-561888829 GCF_027579735.1 Bombina bombina
AGCCATCAGCCGCACAAGCAGATGGAGTCGCATTGGAGAGGATCTCTGTGGGGTGTGTGGCGGGAGGCAGAAGCACGCGTGAGGGGGCAAGAAATTATAAATAAATAAATAATAAAAAAAAGTTAAAAATTTTTTTATGTTGTGCTGAAGCTGGGGCGACGGGGCCCCCCTGGAGAGAGAACTCCCGGGCCCCGTCGCAGCCGCGACCTCTGCATCAACGTTAGTTACGCCCCTGTAATAAATTTATTATAGGTGGCGACAGTGTAGGGGGGGCAGGATAGGGGTTAATAAGTTTAATATAGGTTGCGGCGGGGTCCGGGAGCGGCGGTTTAGGGGTTAAATTATTTATTTAGTTGCGGCGAGGTCCGGGATCGGCAAGATAGGGGTTAATAACTTTATTATAGAGGGCGGCGGTATAGGGGGGGCAGGATAGGGGTTACTTGGTATAATGTAGGTGGCGGCGGGGTCTGGGAGCGGCGGTTTAGGGGTTAATACATATATTATAGTTGCGGCGGGGTCCGGGAGCGGCGTTTTAGGGGTTAACATGTTTATTATAGTGGCGGTGGGCTCCGGGAGTGGCGGTTTAGGGGTTAATCAGTTTATTATAGTGGCGGTGAGCTCCGGGAGCGGCGGTTTAGGGGGTAATGTATTTAGTTGCGGCAGTGTAGGGGGGGCAGATTAGGGGTGTTTAGACTCGGGGTACATGTTAGGGTGTTAGGTGTAGACGTTTCCCATAGAAATCAATGGGATGTCTGGCAGCAGCGAACATGAACTTTCGCTATGGTCAGACTCCCATTGATTCCTATGGGATCCGCCGCCTCCAGGGCGGCGGATTGAAAACCAGGTATGCTGGGCCGCAAAAGTGCCGAGCGTACCTGCTAGTTTTTTGATAACTAGCAAAAGTAGTCAGATTGTGCCGCACTTGTGTGCGGAACATCTGGAGTGACGTAAGAATCGATCTGTGTCGGACTGAGTCCGGCGGATCGAAGCTTACGTCACAAAATTCTACTTTTGCCGGTATCTAGGGCTTGATAACTAAGGCGAATCAGCCTCGCCACAAATACGCTGCAGAATTCCAGCGTATTTGAGGTTGACGGCTTGATAACTACCCCCCATTGTGTAAATTTGTAGCCTTTTTTGCCTTTAAAGCAATGGTTTTTAACAGCATGATTAAATCAGCATTTTTTCATCATATCTCTGACAAATGCAACAAAATAGCAAAATTTGTTTATCTTATCATTCATCCAAAACAAATGCACATTTCTAATTGGCAAAATCAGAGATTAAGGAATAAACCACAATAATAACAAAGAATAAGCAATCTTATCCTTTTCTGGTACTCAAGGACAAATATGACACAGGATGTTTTCACAGGCATGATGTGCAGACTAGCGCCTGTGTGTGTCCAGGTGTATAATGCAGTAGAGAACCATATCTCATTATAACACCTTATACGCAGCACTACAGACACAACTCATTGTATTACTCACTAATTGAGCCCTTGGAGGGTTTTCCAAGCTTGTTTTTCTCTTGCCAGATATGGATTTTCTTTTTTCTTTACTGGAAAGAGGCTGTGCATGCATTTTCAATGGGTAACACAAAAGGGGAAAAAAGAATGAATTTTATAAAAAATTACCAACTTTTCTTGTAACGCACAAATATGTTTACCGCATTAAAACGACACTCCTTAGCAAAAAATAAAATTCAAAAACATTATTTTCAATTATAATATTGTAATGTTATTAGAACTTCGGATACTTTTTAATTTAGTTTTCTAACATTTTGTTTTTATTGTTTTGAAAATTCTGCCTCCTTTTTCCTTTCATTATTTTTCATTTAATGTTACCCTAAGAAGGCAAACAAAGAACATGAATGTTAAAGGGATATTAAATCCAAAATGTTTCTGTTGTTAACCAACAGAGCGCACGATTTTAAAAAAGTTTCCAATTTACTTCTGCTATCAAATTTGCTTGTTGAAGAGACACCTAGGCATCCTACAATCATATCAAAATGTCTAAGTCCGCTATGCGCATGCGTGGCCCGTTACGCACATGTGCGGTCTTAAGCGCTTGTCATACAATAAGTCACTCACCATGAAACCAGCAGACACTCTGAAGTAAGTGTGCCATCAAAGGTATAATATGCCCGTGTGCGAGTCAACATATCGCAATCGGATTGCTATATAGTTTGTTAGTGAACGGCCCATAATAGAGGAATGGGTTTAGTGACGTCATACTCTAAATAAAAATTATAATTTTATTCTATTCATAAAGATCGTTTTGCTGTAAAAGTCGGTAAGTTATTAGCTATAAACGTTTGTGATACGAAATTGATGATCAAATTGTGCTTAAATGGTAAAGTTTTTGAATCCTTTAAGTCACTGACATTGATTTAGTCACTGGTTAGCATAGGCAGAGAAATATCTAAAATCTGTCCTGCTGAAAACACTTGGAAATTGAAGTTAAGAAACACTGTCCTAGTTAAGCATATTATTTAAATACTTAAAGGGATAGTAAACATCTTGAGATTTTAATATAACATATTAAGTTACGGTAGTAAAACAACTTGGCAATATACTTTAATTATTTATTCCCCCTGCCCCCCTTTTCATGTAACTTTGCTCTAAAAATTTGGGTTTTTCTCATTCTAAGAACATTTGTGGCTAAACCTGCTACATGTATGTCCATAATTGGATGTAACAGATAAGAACTCCAAAATGATGCACTCTACACTAATATTATAACAGTGGTTGTTAGCCTTGTCAGCTGCAGACTCAAGCCTGGATTGGCTCCCCCAAATAAGGCAAATGGATTTTGAAAAACAATTACAGAAAACAAGATGTTAATTTGTTTAAAAAAAAAATAAGACTTGGTAGATCCTTCTTTACCTCTGAAAATTTTGCTAGTTCCTCAATCCCCAAGAGAGTCCGCAGGACACTTTGGCCTAGATACAATACAAATGGGTTGTTAAACTAATATCTCACTGAACACCACCACTTGAAACTCATTCAAAGCAGCCTTTATCAGAGCAGAGAGTGGTGCAGATCCAAAAAAAATCAGTGTGGCCCTTTCTGTAACACAACAGTTAACTTCTCACCCCGTAGAAAGAGTTCTTCTGACAATGAAACCAGTATCACAAAAGTGCCTAACCCCCCCCCCCCCACAATCTGTTAAAAAAAAAGTATCAAACACGATCTGTAACATATGCACAAAAGAAAACTTTAAAAAAGAAGAATAAAATGAAAATGTTGAAACCTTGTAAGCTTTGAAACAGCGAGACACAACTACAAGACATTTCATAAGGGCAGTTTACATTCCACGTCAAGGTTTGGGTGAAAAAATCAGGATTAATTCTCAAGAATGCCCTGGAATGTTAGCAATCAGCCCATCACTGGTGTCTATGAGAGTGCGGGGAAATTTCAGTTTATCCAGGAAGACTACTTTACCATATACAAAAAACTAGATGTGTGAATATTTAACATAAAACTTACGCCTAGATTTAGAGTTCTGCGTTAGCCGTTAAAACCAGCGTTAGGGGGTCCTAACGCTGGTTTTGGCCGCCCGCTGGTATTTAGAGTCAGTCAGGAAAGGGTCTAACGCTCACTTTTCAGCCACGACTGTTCTGATCAGCCAATAGAATGCGAGCTCAATCTGATTGGCTGATTCAATCAGCCAATCAGATTGAACTGGAATCTGATTGGCTGATTCCATCAGCCAATCAGAATTTTCCTACCTTAATTCCGATTGGCTGACAGAATCCTATCAGCCAATCAGAATTCGAGGGACGCCATCTTGGATGACGTCCCTTAAAGGAAACTTCATTCGTCGGGAGTTCGTCGTGGAGGAAGGATGTTCCACGTTGGCGGGATGAAGATGGAGCCGGAAGAAAGAAGATTGAAGATGCCGCTTGATAGAAGACTTCAGCCGGATGATGGACCTCTTCAGCCCCCGCTTGGATGAAGACATCGCCCGGATAGGAGGAAGACTTTGGACCCTCTTCTGGACGTATCGGTGATACCTGGCGTGGTGAAGATAAGGTAGGAAGATCTTCAGGGGCTTAGTGTTAGGTTTTTTTTAAGGGGGGTTTGGGTTAGATTAGGGGTATGTGGGTGGTGGGTTGTAATGTTGGGGGGGGGATTGTATGTTTTTTTTTACAGGCAAAAGAGCAGAATTCTTTGGGGCATGCCCCGCAAAAGGCCCTTTTAAGGGCTGGTAAGGTAAAAGAGCTTTTCAATTTTTATTTTAGAATAGGGTAGGGAATTTTTTTATTTTGGGGGGCTTTGTTATTTTATTAGGGGGCTTAGAGTAGGTGTAATTAGCTTAAAATTGTTGTAATATTTTTATAATGTTTGTAAATTATTTTTTTATTTTTTGTAACTTAGTTCTTTTTTATTTTTTGTACTTTAGTTAGTGTATTTATTTGTATTTATTTGTAGGTATTTGTATTTAATTTATTTATTGATAGTGTAGTGTTAGGTTTAATTGCAACTTAGGTTAGGATTTATTTTACAGGTAATTTCGTAATTATTTAAACTAGGTAGCTATTAAATAGTTATTAACTATTTAATAGCTATTGTACCTGGTTAAAATAAATACAAAGTTGCCTGTAAAATAAATATTAATCCTAAAATAGCTACAATATAATTATTATTTATATTGTAGCTATATTAGGGTTTATTTTACAGGTAAGTATTTAGCTTTAAATAGGATTAATTTATTTAATAAGATTTATTTCGTTAGATAAAAATTATATTTAACTTAGGGGGGTGTTAGGGTTAGGGTTAGACTTAGCTTTAGGGGTTAATACATTTATTAGAGTAGCGGTGATGTCCGGTCGGCAGATTAGGGGTTAATAATTGTAGGTAGGTAGCGGCGACGTTGGGGGGGCAGATTAGGGGCTAATAAATATAATATAGCGGTCGGCTGGCTTTAGGGGCAGCAGATTAGGGGTTCATAGGGATAACGTAGGTTGCGGCGGTGTATGGAGCGGCAGATTAGGGGTTAATAATAATATGCAGGGGTCAGCGATAGCGGGGACAGCAGATTAGGGGTTAATAAGTGTAAGGTAAGGGTGTTTAGACTCGGGGTACATGTTAGGGTGTTAGGTGCAGACTTAGGGACTGTTTCCCCATAGGAAACAATGGGGCTGCATTAGGAGCTGAACGCTGCTTTTTTGCAGGTGTTAGGTTTTTTCAGCTCAAACAGCCCCATTGTTTTCTATGGGGATATCGTGCATGAGCACCTTTTTGAAGCTGGCCGCGTCTGTAAGCACCGCTGGTATTGAGAGTTGCAGTGGTGGTAAATTATGCTCTACACTCCCTTTTTGGAGCCTAATGCAGCCCTTCTGTGAACTCTAACTACCAGCGGTATTTAAAAGGTGCGGGGGGAAAAAAGCATGCGTAGCTAACGCACCCCTTTGGCTGCAGAACTCTAAATCTAGCCGTTATTTTGCAAACATTTGTAATTATTGTTTTCTCACCTTTACTATTCGTGTTTAAGGTGCCAGATGTTAGACGTGCACACAGAAAAAATTTAAATTAAATTATATTGTTTTTCAGATCCATTCGTTATTTCGGTTCCAATCTTTATTCATATTCTATCTAAACTGCCCGGCCCCCACATCGCCAACACTAAATAAACCTAATAACCTCTAAACCATCCCCCCACATCGCCAACACTAAATAAACCTAATAACCTCTAAACCATCCCCCCACATCGCCAACACTAAATAAACCTAATAACCTCTAAACCGTCCCCCCCCACATCGCCAACACTAAATAAAGCTATTAACCCTTAAACCACCATCCCCCCACATCGCCAACACTAAATAAACCTAATAACCTCTAAACCCCCCCCACATCACCAAGACTAAATAAAGCTATTAACCCTTAAACCACCATCCCCCCACATCGCCAACACTAAATAAACCTAATAACCTCTAAACCATCCCCCCACATCGCCAACACTAAATAAACCTAATAACCTCTAAACCATCCCCCCACATCGCCAACACTAAATAAACCTAATAACCTCTAAACCGTCCCCCCCCCCCACATCGCCAACACTAAATAAAGCTATTAACCCTTAAACCACCATCCCCCCACATCGCCAACACTAAATAAACCTAATAACCTCTAAACCCCCCCCCACATCGCCAAGACTAAATAAAGCTATTAACCCTTAAACCACCATCCCCCCACATCGCCAACACTAAATAAACCTAATAACCTCTAAACCCCCCCCACATCGCCAACACTAAATAAAGCTATAAACCCTTAAACCGACATCCCCCCACATCGCCAACACTAAATAAACCTATTAACCTCTAAACCACCGTCCCCCACATCACCAACACTAAATAAACCTATTAACCTCTAAAACCCGTCCCCCCACATTGCCAACACTAAATAAACCTATTAACCTCTAAACTGCCATCGCCACACATCGCCAACACTAAATAAACTTATCAACCTCTAAACTGCCATCGCCCCACATCACTAGCACTAAATAAACATATTAACCTCTAAACCGCCATCCCCTACATCGCAACTACCTAAATTAAACTATTAACCCGTAAACCTAACACCCTCTAACTTTAACATAATCAAAATACACCAAATTAAAGTTACAATATTACTAACTACCTAGTTAAAATAAATTCAAACTTACCGCCGTCCCCCCACATCGCCAACACTAAATAAACTTATTAACCTCTAAACTGCCATCCCCCAACATCGCAATTACCTAAATTAAACTATTAACCCCTAAACATAAAAACCCCCTAACTTTTTTTTTTTTTTTTTTAATATTTTTTATTGAGACACATAAAAGTAGATACAGGGGTATAATTCCAAATGGGTATGTGAATACAAAGAATAAACAAGATGAGGAAAAAATATGTCTACAACGGTGAAGTAACAGTCCTTATCACATATTAGTACATACACAATTCTATATGAGCTGCTGGGTGTGGTGGTGGAATTTTCTCAAGAATATATGAAGGGTCTCTCTTTTCAAGTTTAATGAGAAACTCTATATAAGTGTATTAACATAGTTATATCCCAGTTTTGTGAGGAGTTGGTCTAGACAGACCAAGTTTTGTAAACAAAAATAATGACCAAATAAATCTGTAATGTGGAATCAAGGAATGCCCTTATGGAGTGGTGAGTATTCATCAGTTGACTTAGGGCAGTTGTGAGCAATCAAGGGGTCTATGTCTATAAGGGGATATAACTAATTCAGTATTTGAGAAAGAGGAGAAAGGTTACAACGGGCAAGAGCCGCTTGGGTTTAAAGAAATGGGTATAGTACCCACAATAAGGGGGGAGGGGAGGTGGAGCGAGTTTAAATTTTACCAAAATAGACTAAGCCTGTGAATAATAGGGGGTGTGATGTCTAAGAAATGCTGAGATTATCTGTTTAGGAAGTAACGGAGGGAAGGGGGGGAGACCACTAGTATGTAGTTGATGATTCCTCTCTCCTAGATATACTGGACCTGTAGAATAGAAAGAACTCTGAGTAAATGTCTAGAGGTGTTTGATCTATAGGCACTATCTATTAAGCAAATAATATAATATCTTGCCCGTTCAGTCAGATTCTGACAGAGTATGAGAGTATGTAGTAGTGGGATTTCAATATAGTTTGTGCAAAGTAATCAATAGCTGGCCCCCACTAGGTGACATACTACACTAGTGAGTCTCCTATGCTCTGCTGTGTATAAGCAGCTGCGTCTACACAGCTTAACCTCAGATAGAGAAGTCTTTATCAGAAGGGAGATTACCAAGAGTTAGTTTAAGGTTAGGTAATGTGAGAGTTTAGCCACTAGCCACATATGTTATTAGTACTCTATTGCAATAAAGTAAACAATCTATAAACCAAGCTATTTACTGGGTCTTCACGTATGGCCATATTAGCGTAGTATAGAAATCTCCTGGCATATGATAAGGCCAACTATGTAAAGTGATATGGTGCGGTGGGTGACTTTACAAGTGGTAGGAGTTTCTTCAACCATATGTACATCCTAGTGAGCAACCCCCACATCATATCTAAGCAGTATAAGACAAATTCCCAAAGAGAAATGCTACTCAATAAGCACATAAATGTGCGCTATCTATGAACAAAGCACAGTTAACATATTTGAACAGAAACTGAGCCCTGTGCATAAGAGCTCTAAACGTAATTGAAGTCTATTCAGTAGTGGTATATAGAGGAGCTAGTCCGGTTTCAAACCTGTGGGGTTATCATTCAAACAGTGGGGGAGATGATAGTGTCCCATCTGCAAGTTGCCCCTTCATAGAGAGTAAGTCTTGGGGGTTGTTACCCGATGCCGCTTTTAGCAGAGGGATCGTTATAGATGATTTTAGCCCATTCTATTAGCCATAGCCTGGGAGACTTTTTTGATGAAGTAGATGCGGTGCAGCTATCTCGGGTAAAGGCAGTTTTAATGATAAAGTTCAGATCTGACCTGGGATACTTTGCGTGGATGGTAGCCTGTGTTGGTGTGTGAGCGGTGAGAGGAGGTTCAGCTTCAGGTTGTGATGCCCTAGGATCGCTGCGTGTGTCGTCTGGTGTGCATATGCTTAGTGAGCTTCTTGGTGCTGATCCGTAGATGATCCGTGACCTAAATGCGACTGGTTTTAAGGAGCTCCTCTCTGAGTCCCCAATAGCGCTCGTGTGTATCTCAGGCTCTGTAGAAGTTTCTGCTATCTGGGAGTGGTGGGTGTCAGGCGATGTCTCCTGGATGTCAGTCCGGACCTCTAGATAAAAGGGTTTCTCCGTGAGTTGGCTAGGGGCCACTGGGGTTTGGGGATGTAGGGTGGCAAGTTCACGTTTGAATTCCCCAAAGTGCCTGTCCATGTTAGTTGAAAAGGCTTGTATGGCGCTTATGACTGCCACCATCTCCATGATGTATTTGTAATATATAGGCCTTAAGATGGCTGCCGCAGAGGCACTGCAGGTCGGCGTCTCCCACAACTAACAGGTTTTCTAGCTTCTTCTGGGTTTTCGTTAAAAGTCTTTTGTCTCAGTGAGCTCCCCAATTACTCCGATATGTGAATAGTTGGTATTCTAGTATGCCGAGCAGTCAGATAGTATACTATAAATCTATAGATTGTAGGAGCTAAATAAAAATGTGACTGCTCGGCTGCTAGGCTAGCTCCGCCCCCACACCCCCTAACTTTAACATAATTAAAATACACCTAATTTAAAGTTACAATATTACTAACTATCTAGTTAAAATAAATACAAACTTACCTGTGAAACAAAAATAAAACCTAAGCTTAAACTAAAAAAAACAACTAACATTACTTGTTTAACCTCTTAAGGACATATGACGGAAAGCTGTGTCCTTAAAGGGTTAAAATAAAAAATAATAGACAAAATAAAAAAACCTAACATTGCTAAAAATAATAAAAGCTAACATTACAAAAAAAATAAAAAATAAAATTACAAAAAATAATAAACAAAATAATCCAAAATAATAAATATTATTCCTATTCTAATATCCGCGTTTAAAAAAAAACACCCCAAAATAACCCCCCACCCATCTATAAATAAACTACCAATGACTGCTGCTTCTTAAATTCTGTTTCAAACGAACCTGAAACAATGGGCCTCTGAAGTAGCATACACTGCTAAATAAATTGAGCCCAATGTGTAGACTCAGAGCCCTAGTTTACAGCCTTACAGTGAATTCCTTCTTTTAAGAATATATGCAGCCACAAAACGTTTTATTAGAAAAGGCTTTGCAGTTGTGTGTAAAGTCTGTCTTGTTCTGAACAAAATATTTGGTAAAATAGGCTAGATATGCAATTTTCCCAGTTTAATATTTTCTAGCCTACACTATTAACCCCTAATCCACAATCCCCCCACCACAAACTAAGCCTCTACACTATTAACCCCTAAACCGCCAGCCTCCACTTCAAGTAAAACCATACATTATTAACCCCTAAACTGCTAGCACCCCAATGCAAGATAACCCACTACCCTAACACCCCCTAAATTAACCCAAAATAAACTAATCCTACTATTAACAACAACAAAAAAACTAACTACCTTTTAAAAGCTTACCAGTGAAATAAAATAAATAATAATCTTACTGTTTAAAATAATGAAACCTAACATTACTATTAAAATAAAAAATCCTAACCTTACCAAATAAAATTACCCTACCATTACTAAAAAAAACCCTACCATTACTAAAACAAACTAACGTTACAAAAAATAACAGACATTAAAAAAAAAGATCTATGCCTATTTTAATACCCCAAAATATGAAAATCCACCACAAAATTTAAAAAAAAAAAACTATTCTAAAATAAACTAAACTAGCCCTTAAAGGGGCAGTCTAGTCAAAATTAAACTTTCATGATTCAGCTAGGGCATGTAATTTAAACAACTTTCCAATTTACTTCTATTATCTAATTTGCTAAATTCTTTAGATATCCTTTGTTGAAGAAATAGCAATGCACATGTGTGAGCCAATCACACGAGGCCTCTATGTGCAGCAACCAATAAGCAGCTACTGAGCATATCTAGATATGCTTTTCAGCAAGTGATATCAAGAGAATGAAGCAAATTAGATAATAGAAGTAAATTAGAAGGTTGTTTAAAATGACATGCTCTTTCTAAATCACGAAAGAAAAAATGTGGGTTTCATGTCCCTTTAAAATTGACCAAGCTCTTTTCTGACAAAAAACAAAACAAATCACCTCAGCAACCTTTAATAACTCAAGCAACCCCCACACCCAAAATAACATTGAAAAATAATCTAATCTAATTTGGCATTGCCCTTAATAGGGTATTTAGCTATTTTGTTGCCTAGAATAAAAAAAACTAATCTTAAAAACAACAAAAATAAGCATAAATTTTTTAAAAAATTTACCACTAAACCCAATGATGGTACTCACCGAAGATGATGGCGGTGGCTGGCGCTCCATCTTGATCCCCGCTGTGTTCCTTCCATCCATCTTGATCCCCGCAGCAGCAGCGGTGTCAGCAGGGGTGGTGGTCTTTATCTTCTGAGCTTGAACATGGCGGTCCTCTTCATGCGGTCCCCAGCAGAACACTGAATTTAGAATCTGAGGTGCCCCTTTTATATAGGGGTACCCTTGCATGCCTACTAGCTGATTTGAATTTGAACATTAATATATAGCTATGTGGTGATTAGGGGTTATTAGAGCAGAGGTCTTATGGTAATTCGGGTTAGCGTGCGAGCAGGGTGTTTTTTCACTTTTTTGCTCCATTGACTTCTATGAGGCAGTACGTTATCGTACTAGTGATATTGTAATTTTGGATTTTTGCATGAGTCGGGAGAGTGCTGGTGCGATACATATTTACTTTCAACTCGTAATACCAGCCCAACCCGACTAGTGCAAAAGGTTTAGCTCCACTTGTAATCTAGCCCAATGTGTTTGTTTTAAGCTTGTTGCAGTTTTTGTAATGTTAAACATTTCTTTAACAGTTTTATTTGAACTCTTTAGGTCTAATAAGGTGTATTATATATGTTTCTGTCTCTTTGTACTCAAAGCTTTCCTATTAAACATATGAAACGTAAAAGTTTAATATGTAAAAACATTTAAAATGAAACAGGAAGTGCAACTGATACCTAGGTATCTAGTGTTTACTGGCTGAGAGGAACAAATGCAACAGAAGTTAGCTTATTGATTTTCAAAATATAAACTAAATACTATTTGTTTGATGGCAGAAATAGAAAGTTTGATGACCCTACACTATTTACAAGTTATTTCTGTTGTCTCCCTATAGAATAATATATCAGTAAATTCTAAACAACTTAAACACAAAATAACTTTCCAGTATAATTGCTTTCTAGTTCTGAGAATGAGGCGATCTATACGTTTCAGAGCTAAATTACATAAATAGCGAGAACATATTGCAAAGTTGTTATACTACACAGACATAAACATTTTATATTAAAATCTCAAGGTGTTTACTGCACATTTAGAGTTAAACAGAGAAATTAAATACATACACATGCCTTCACAATTATAAATCACAAAGGGCCAGATTACAAATTGAGCGCAAAATATCGCTTCCACGAAAGCGATATTTGCGCTCAACTTAGTAATACCAGCGCACACAAATGTGTGCTGGTATTACAAATGAGGTGCAATGTGAACGTGACCTCGCGTTCGCATTGTACTTTTGAAAGCGCACTTCCATAGGCTCCAATGGGAGCCTTGTTCTCATGCCGTGTGCAGCGATGGGCAGAAATGTTAAATATATATGTATATAAATTTATACATATATATTTGTGTTAATATTTGTATATACACATATAAATAGCTTGTAAAAGAAGAGAAGTGCACTCTTGGGTGTAATGAATAAAAATATCTTTTATTGTCAAACATTAAAAACTTGACAGAGCCTCCAAAAAGGAAAAAGCTGAAAAGGAGCAAAGCATATACAGCTTACATGTTTCGGAAAACTCCCGTACTCATAGCCTAATACATGCACGCTTTAGTTAGTTTCAAAAGCATTAAAAACCATTTGATTGGTTCTTGAGCAGCGCTAGTCACCTATCAACACCTGTGTTAAGGAAAAAAGTTAACCCTATGTAAACTCTCTATTGTGAAGTTATGTCTGCTTTGATAACATATATTTTATACTATATTGTCACATAACTATGGAGTTCTTAAATACAGATAAAGCTTAGGTATAATGTTAATACACTACAAAATAAGGAGAGGATGGATGTCCTAATAGGCTGCCAGTCTATTAGTATATGTATAATATCATACTTGAAAAAATGTGAGATATAATTACTCTCTAATTTGGAATTATATCAATCTAATTCTAGGAATGATATTGTGAATATTGGATAGTATGTTATTATCTAAATAACCTCATATAGTATATGTTCAATTTTATGTTCAAGAACATATTGGGGTCTATTATTTCTTATATTCAAAGATTATGTCTATTGCCAGAAATTAATAATGTTGTATCTTGAATTAAGGCCTTCAGGGTGTCTGGTTCTTAATTTAAAGATCCAGAAGATCTCTCTCTTGGCTAGGAGTTTATCAATATCACCCCCTCTGTTAGGCACCTTCACTTCTATCACACACCATTTAAGAGTGTTAAGATTGTCATTTTGTATTTCATGGAAGTGCCGCACCAGAGGGGTAGTTGATTTACCCCTGCCAAGTGTTGAAAGATGCTCCCTGGACTTAATGGCCCCTATTTAAGAAAGTCTGATCAGGTCCGCCAGACCTCGCTGAATACGGCGAGCAATACTCTCGCCTTATTCAGCATTGAAGCTGCTGGTGCAACGCCGCCCCCTGCAGACTCGTGGCCAATGGGCCGCCAGCAGGGGGGTGTCAATCAACCCGATCGTACTCGATCGGGTAGATTTCCGGCGATGTCTTTCCCCTTGCTCAGAGCAGGCAGACAGGTTATGGAGCAGCATTCTTTGTGACCGCTGCTTCATAACTGCTGTTTCTGGCGAGCCTGCAGGCATCAAGCTCCATTCGGTGTCACATTTGAGCATGTAAATTACCTGGGTGGACATACAGTTCATAAGAGTTTTAATTTGAAAAACATTTCCTGTAACATAGGAGCTAAACTCTTTTGTCCTGTCCAGGTATTCACATGGTCTACACTTCCTGTGACCACATACGTACATACCTCTGCTGGCTAACCATGAGTCACTGTTCGATTTCTTTTCTCTCAATTGAGTTGGTGATAATATAGATCCCAAAGTTGGGCATTTCTGTAGCTACATCTCACTCCTTTTTGTACTACGTCTATTAGCTTATTGTCTGCAGCGAGGATGGGGAAATGTTTTTTAACAATTTTAACAATTTGTGGAAACTGTTCACTGTAATCTGTTACAATTTAAGTTTATTCTTTCAAATTTGCGTTTATCTCCTTTACAACATTTTAGTAAGGATCCTCTCTGTTTGGCCTCAATCTGTTTCTTTGCTGTTGTAATTACTTTCTTAGAGTAACCTCTATCTTTTAATCTACACTCTAGATCTTTTGCCTGTAAATCATAGTCACCTTGTTCTGAACAATTTCTCTTTAGTCTAGTGAATTCCCCTTTGGCCACTGTGGCTGCATTATGCCTGGGGTGACAACTTTTCCCGTGTAGGAGGGAATTGCCTGCAATGGGCTTCCTATAAATTTTGGTCTTTATTCTGCCATCTGTTGAACCGGATAAGGACACATCCAAATAATTTATAGTTAAGGAATTAGCTTCAAAAGTAAATTTAAGTCCAACCGGGTTATTGTTAAGATAGTCTACAAAAATTGGAATGTTTGTCATCTGACCGTTCCATCTCCGATACATGACTATATCTCCTCTGAATTGGTTTATATCTCCAAAGATGTAGAAAAATTCCCACCAACCTAAAAATAGGTTGGCATACGATGGGGCAAATTTTGCTCCCTTCGCAGTTCCACACCTCTGGAGATAGTAAGCCCCTTGGAATTGAAAAAAAATATGGGTCAGTAGAAACTTACCTACCCTCAAAATAAATTTTTGAAAATCGGGGGTATAATCTGTAAAAGTTTGTAGAAAGAAACCCAGTGCTTTTATTCTCTCCTCGTGGGGTATACAGGAATATAGCGATACAGCATCGACAGTCACCCAGCAATAGGATTCTTGCCAGTTTTGTGTCTCTAGTATGTCGATGATATGTTTAGTATCCGTAACATATGATTGAAGTGAAACTACCATTGGTTGCAAAATGGAGTTGAGCCACTGGGATAGGTGTTCTGTCAAAGATCCTATCCCGCTGACTATTGGGCGTCCCTGTACATTTTGTAGGGAATTGTGAGTTTTAGGAAGGTGACGGAAGAGAGGAATTTTGGGGAATTCAACATTGATAACGTTAGCAATATTTTCATCTATATATCCCTCCTCTAGAGCATCATCCAACACATAAATATATTTGTATATAACCATACAGTTCCCATAGACTGCAATGTAAAGGCACTTTTCAGTACCGTTTTTTTTCTAACAACCCACACCCACCAACTTTAGCCCCTGATTATTGCTTTGTACAGTTACTTTATTAAAAAATAAAGATGCTACCATTTTTATTTTTTTAATAAAAGTTACTATACTGTATGGGGGACATTTAGAAAATTAACCAAAAGTCTGACCCCTGGTTAATTTTCTGAGCGATAATTGCTACCACGAGCTCGTGGTCAGTAGCGGGCCTATTCAACAGAGGGCCCTGGGCCCCACAAAGGTAATTTAGTAGTAAACAATAGCAATACATGCTGCTCTATATAAGAATTTTGAGGATAGATAGGCACTAATAAAAGGCTCCCTGTATTAGGATTGTACATCTTCTACACATGCCTATATATACCCTGGCTGCTATGGGCCCCCTCCAGCACTTGGGCACTGGTGCCACCGCACCTGCTGCACCAATGGTAGTTCCGCCCCTGCTCACGGTAGCAATAACCAGCCACTTGTAATGTTATAGCACGCCCGTAAAGGGGCGAATTTGCGTGTGAGCAATAAATTAGCGCTCCACTTGTAATCTAGCCCAAAATGTAGATACATTTTGATGGAAAATTCTTTCCGGAACATTATTATTATTTTCATTTTTTTTTTGTTTGTCTCCAGAGGGTGCCACCTATCTTATATTATGCTTGAAAATTCAAAGTTAAATTTTCTCTCCCACTGCATCATGTGACAGCCATCACCCAGTCACTTAAATGGACAGTCTACTCCAGAATGTTTATTGTTTATAAAGATACAGTTGTATGCAAAAGTTTAGGCACCCCTGACAATTTCCACGATTTTCATTTATAAATAATTGGGTGTTTGGATCAGCAATTTCATTTTGATCTATCAAATAACTGAAGGACACAGTAATATTTCAGTAGTGAAATGAGGTTTATTGGATTAACAGAAAATGTGCAATATGCATCAAAACAAGACAGGTGCATAAATTTGGGCACCCTTGTCATTTTGTTGATTTGAATACCTGTAACTACCTAGCACTGATTAATTGGAGCACACAATTGGTTTGGTGAGCCCATTAAGCCTTGCACTTCATAGACAGGTGCATCCAATAATGAGAAAATGTATTTAAGGTGGCCAATTGCAAGTTGTTGTTCTATTTGACTCTCCTCTGAAGAGTGGCAACATGGGGGCCTCAAAACAACTCTCAAATGACCTGAAAACAAAGATTGTTCAACATTATGGTTTAAGGCTGCAAAAAGCTATCGCAGAGATTTAAGCTGTCAGTGTTTAATGCCTTGTAGCTGTGAAAAACTGTCAATGCATTCAGATAAGAGATGGCCTTTAAGGGTAAGAAATTAGCATATAAACATACCTATGTTTAGCTTTCAACAAAGAACACCAAAAGAATAAAGCACATTTGATGATAAAAATAAATTCTAAGTTTTTTCAAAGTACATGCCCTATCTGAATCATAAAAATTTAATTTTGACTAGACTGTCCCTTTAAAATATAGACGTATATATTCTGTGAATTCTTGCACATGCTCAGTGTGTGCATATAAAAAAATTGTGCACATTTAGCTAATGGAAGTGAATTGAAAAGTTGTTTAAATTTCTGTGCTCTATCTGAATAATGACATTTTAATTTTGACTTTAGTGTTCCTTTAAGAAAACACTCAAAACATTTAAATGTAATGTTCTTTTTGTATAATGGAGTTAGTGGTACAGACTGGATTAAAGGTCAGTGATTACAATTACAAATAATAAAAATTGAAATTGCAAATGAGCAGAAAATATGGACTGATTGATTCTTACATTCAAGTATCTAGATCCTGCTTAATTCTCCTTGATGATAAGATTATCTTCTTTCTGCAAGGTGCATATCCTTATTTTATATTCTACTCATTTACCATGTATTACTGTAAGGGAATACATCAAACTGTTTATTGCATTGGACATTTAGTTCATGAGACTGTTCCTGGTTCCAGTGGCAATGTGAATTTATTGAGAATTTCCATACCCTTCTCCATTCACATTTCTCCTAATCTCTTTACTGAATAAGAGAACGGCATAACAAAATTATAAAGCTGGTAATGATGCCAAAAATGAACATCTTAATATTACAAACAAAAGCATTAGCAAGACGTAGAGAAGGGTAATGCTGTAAGGCAGACCTGCTGCTTAATCAACTAGATAACATTTATCGGGAACAACACTAGAACATACTTATGTGGCTTTAACGTTTTAAGGGACTCTGACAGAGTAGAACAGCAGTGAAGTGAATGAGTTAACATGGATTATGTGCTAATATGAATCATTTTTAATAATTACACAATTTCAAGCTGTCAGTTTCATAAATGCTTGTACTTATTAAGGATTCTATTTTAATATGTATATTGTGTAGACAGGACCTATGCTATGCTAATGTGCCTCTAAGCACACACATGCAGTCATAATTATTTACTGCCTATGCACTGAATTCTTATTGCAAACATGATGTGTCTGCATGAATAAAACAAGCAGCTCCCTCTCAAATTCTCTTAATGAGATGTATAATGTGCACAACTAAATCAACCTCTGTTCAGTGAGGATTCCCCCCTTAATTTTGGCCATGGAGTCATATCCTGTTTACTTGAAAAAAATATATGTGACAAGAGGCTTATCAGTGATTTGAAATGGTAGAGTCTAGTCATAAAATAGCTAATGCATGATAAAAAATCTTGTAAAACTATCAAGGATCTATAAAAATTAATCCAGACTATTGTGAAATAGGACGAGTGTAACAAGAAATACATGTAAATACTTCAAACTGCAAGCTGGGGACATGAACATAAAAAAGGGATAATACTGGCCTGGATCTAGCTGTACTATAGAAACACGTTTGTTTAAACACGTATGTTTATGCATATATAAAGAGAGAGAGGAGAGGAGAGAAAGAGGATAGAGAGACTCAGAGAGAGAGAGAGAGAGAGAGAGAGTGAGAGAGGGAAAGAGAGAGAGAGAGAAAACAGGTCTGCACTCTTGTAGTGTTGGCCCGTTTAAATAGTAATGTTCTTGAGAGCAATGGGTGGTGGTTTCAATAAGGAAAGGCAGCTAATTCAAAAACATAAAGGAGCAGTTTCCCTAAGTTTTGCAATACTCGAGTCTACATCTATTACACCAAAACAAATTAAGGGAAAACAAATTTGTACAGTGGCCCTTTAAGTAGAATGTTTATTATGTATTTACTAAGGCACTTTATACATTTATTAAGGCTTTATTGTATTAAAGGGACATTAAACACATTGAGATGGTAGTATAAAATGATAAATCGTATGTATAAAAAACCTCTGCAATATACTTTCATTATTTATTTTGACCCAATTTTCCTGTAATTCCATTCTGAAATTGTGAGCTTTTCAGTTCCTGTTAGCAATGGAAGTGCAGAACACTGTTATATTACACACAGCTATTGGCTGCACACTCCAGTGACCAATTTATAACTGTCTCTAATTGGCCACAGTTGAGAAGGTAACCTAAGTTACAACATGGCAGCTCCCATTGTTTTATAGACACTAAAACTTTACAATTATTGTATCAATATTCAAACAGTTAATGAAACTTTAAAAGATACATCTACATGTTATTCTCAGACTAATCTTTTGTTTGAATACATCATCCAATCTAGCATTTAGTAAGTGTTTAATGTCCCTTTAAGCAAATATGCTGTGTACTATTTTAGTTTAGTTTGTGAAATTCCATTTAGTAGATCTGAATGTAAAAAGCAACAATTTGGCTCTTAAGAAGCATAGCAACATTTCTTAAACTGATCATGTACAAAAAGGGTTTGCAGTATGAGAAAGAGACATAGGGGCCTATTTATTAATGTGCAAGAGGACATGATACGATGTAGCGTATCATGTCCGCTGCACATCGATAAATCCAGACAGCATACGCTGTCGGCATTTATCATTGGACCAGCAGTTATTGTGAACTGCTGGTGCAATGCTGCCCCTGCAGATTTGCAGCCAATCCCCGCTAGCAGGGGGTGTCAATCAACCAGATTGTATTCAATTGACTTGATTTCTGTCCGCGACCTCAGAGCAGGCGGACAAGTTATGGAGCAGCGGTCTTTAGACCGCTGCTTCATAACTTCTGTTTCAGGCGAGCCTGAAGGATCTCCGAAAACAAGGGGCATCAAGCTCCATTCGGAGATTGATCATTTGGCCCCATAATGACAATTTGATAATATATAGATTTTTCATTCTTGCATTTAAGAGGGCATTTAAAGTATATAACTTTTTTAGCATGTTATGCTGATAAATTCTTTTTTAAGCTAGGGAGTATCAGTATCTACCAACATAGCTGCGGGAGTTGTTATTTTCAGTGAATCATCAATGCCACAAACATGCACTTGACTTCCTGGGAATTTTAAAATCAAAGGTTTAAAATTTGCTAAATATATTTATTAAAAAGTTCTGTTTTGTATGCAGAATACAGAGCAGAATGTATATTATTATTATTATTATTGCTAACTACTGATTTAGCTTTAGGGGTCCCAAACAATGTTGCCCTCTGTTCAGTAGGTCTGCTAGTAGAATTAAATAATCAACAAATCACGGACTCATATATGTATACACTGTGCACATGCTCAGTAGGATCTGGTGCCTCAATAAAGTGTCCACAATTTGATAATATCAGTAAACTGGATTTTTTTTTTAAAAAAAAAGTGTGCTCCATCTGAATCATGGAATTCAAATTTTGACTTTAGTGAAACCCAAGACCGTTTAGCCATATCCCCAGACTACTTGACCTTACCACATAATGTTCAACACATGTAACACATTAACTCCGCCTCTTGCCCCTAATGGATCCACTCATGGTTTTACGTGACTCTGCCCTTAGGTCTCCTAACTTGCAACACATCCTTAATAGTTTCTAGGAAATGTTGGGAATATATATATATGCATACACTGTGCAGCCACTTTAGTAGGTACAGCCCTGCTGTGCAACCAAATGGTTCGTTCCAATATGTTTCACATCACATAGAAAACAGTTTTGGTATAAATACAGCAAACCAACCTTCCTACTATCAGTTAAGCGTATAAACCACTGCAAGAATGGGGGAGAGCAGTGATCTAATTAGCTTTGAATGTGGCATGATAGTAGATGCAAGATGTTATGGTGTATGAAATGTTTTCCTGGGACACGTTGGGTCCATTGATACCCCTAGATTCATGTCTGAATGCCACAGCATATGTAAACATTGTTGCTGACCAAGTGCATCCTTTCATGTTAACAGTTTATCCTCAGGCAGATGGATACTTCCAGCAGGACAATCTTCCGGTGCACAAAGCCCGTATCACTATGGGATGGTTCCTGGAACATGACAATGAATTTTCTTTGCTGCAGTGGACCGTTAAGTCCCCGGATCTCAATCCTATTGAACATCTTTGGGATGAGCTGAAAAGGGCTTTTTGCTGCAGGCCTACACCTTCGTTGAATCTCCAATAGTTGTGTGACGCACTCATGTCTGCATGGTACACAATACCTAAACAACGTTTTCAGCATCTTGTGTAATCCATGCCTAAACAAATTCAGGCTGATTTAAAGGCCAAAGGAGGCTCAACATGCTATTAGGTAGCTGTACCTAATAAAGTGGCCACACAGTGTATATATTAATAATAAACACTCTACATTTATACAATAGTTTACACTGATAACAACACATTCTTGGCAATACTAAACAACTAATTTCTATGCATATGAAAGAGCACTATTTAAAAGTAACACATTTGTTGGAATCTTCCAAAGTTCTAAACTATAATCTAGCTACTATTCTGTTTTAATACATTAAGGGCCAGATTATGAGTGGTGCGCTATTTAGTGCTTTTGCGCGTGCAAACACTGTCAAAAGTAAACTTTTTACATATGTAGGTTAGTGCGCATATTACAAGTTGAAAGTAAAATGTTTACCATGCTAAGTTCTCCCCATAGACAATTGTCGCTTGTGCACTAACCGACACCCAGTCAGACCAACTGTGCTAAAACGAAGGTAGTTATGAATATTTTTCATTCCAGTGTTCTACACATAGTAGAAAATGTTCTATATTTTTTTATTTTATTTTATTTTTATTGGTTTTTAACAAAACAAATCCAGGAAAATAAAATTCAGTGGTACAGTCTAATCGGCAATATAACAGAGAATTTAAATACAGAACATAAATAATTGCATAACAGATCAAAATAAAACCACATAATTACTGTAATCTTGTTACGCTATATATAAATCATCTGTTCATGCATAATTCTAGAACCCATTGATCTATATCTTACATTGATCATAAGTCTTGCAAAGATACAGTCTAATCACAAATTAACAAAAGGAATCGAGTGCAGAACATAAATTGGAAAATACCACGTTAACTTGGGCATCACATATTAAAATCTTGAAACCTCTTATGTGAAGGGTATAATCATATGTGAACCTAACATCCAATAATCAATACCTTGCATTGGTAGAATTCCTTTCTAACATTATTCTGTAAATTCCATTTACTCATAGTGCTCTTATCCTATTTACATAACAATTTTCTCTTTGTCTCAGTGTTACATTACGTGGGGGAGAAAGAATAAGAGAGAGAGAAAAAAAGAGGTTCCCGTGCCCCATTCTTATAATCTAATCTTATAGTCCGGACCATCTTAAATTCCAGCCCAACTTTGAGGGAGTTGACCTGCTATTACATTGATTAACACGGTATTCCTAAGTAAAAATATCAATTGGGTCTAAAGATTCTCGGATAATGAGAGAATTCAAATTTTCCATTTATTGAAACATTTCCATAATTGAAAAATAGAGAGATCCGATAGGGAATACTGTTCAGAAATGCACTGTTTAATTAGAATGTTTTTGCATGTTGCACATTTGGGGGCTTTGGATGCTTTCCAGTCTTTAAGAATTAACGGCTAGATTATGAGTTTTGCGGTAAGAGGGGTGCGGTGCTAACTTGCACGTTATTGTCACCGCTCACTTCCCTACAGTGCTGGTATTACAGGTTTTCATAAACCCGGCGTTATTCGGCAAAAAGTGAGAGTAGAGCAAAATTGAGCTTCATACCGCATTCCAATACCAGCGCTGCTTAAGTCAGTTGTGAGCTAGTTTTACATGCTCGTGCACGATTTCCCCATAGACATAAATGGGGAGAGCTGGCTGAAAAAAAGCCTAACACCTGCAAAAAAGCCGCGTAAAGCTCTGTAACGCAGCCCCATTGATTTCTATGGGGAAACTAAATTTATGTTTAAACCTAACACCCTAACATGAATCCAGAGTCTAAACACCCCTAATCTTACACTTATTAACCCCTAATCTGCCGCCCCCTATATCATCGACACCTACATTATAGTTACATTGTATCTAGCTTAGGGTTTATTTTTATTTTACAGGCAAGTTTGTATTTATTTTAACTAGGCAGACTAGTTAGTAAATAGTAATGAACTATTTACTAACTACGTAGCTAAAACAAATTTACCTGTAAAATAAAACCTAACCTGTCTTACACTAACACCTAATATTACACTACAAATAAATAAATTACATTAATTAAAAACAATTACCTAAATTACAAAAAAAAACAAACACTAAATTACACAAAATAAAAAAATCTTCAAGACATCCGGCACGGAGCATCCTCTTCTTTCGATGTCTTTTTCCCGAATGAATGTTCCTTTAAATGACATCATCAAAGATGGCGTCCCTTGAATTCCGATTGGCTGATAGAATTCTATTAGCCAATCGGAATTAAAGGTGAAAAATCCTATTGGCTGATGCAATCAGCCAATAGGATTGAGCTTCAATCCTATTGGCTGATCCAATCAGCCAATAGGATTGAGCTCACATTCTATTGGCTGTTCCAATCATTCAATAGAATGCGAGCTCAATCCTATTGGCTGATTGGATCAGAATTTTTTCCCCTTTACTTCCGATTGGCTGATAAAATTCTATCAGCCAATCGGAATTCAAGGGACGCCATCTTGGATGACGTCATTTAAAGAACCTTCATTCGGGAAGAAGACTTTGATTGAAGAGGATGCTCCGCGCCTGATGTCTTCAAGATGGACCCACTCCGCTCCAGATGGATGAAGATAGAAGATGCCGTCTGGATGAAGACTTCTGCCCGTCTGGAGGACCACTTCTGCCGGCTTGGATGAAGACTTCTCCCGGCTTCGTTGAGGACTTCTTGCCGCTTCGATGAGGACTTTGCCGCTTCTTGAGGATGGATGTTGGGTCTTCAAAACTGTAAGTGGATCTTCAGGGGTTAGTGTTAGGCTTTTTTAAGGGTTTATTGTGTGGGTTTTAGTTTTAGATTAGGGTTTGGGCAATTGAAAAAGAGCTAAATGCCTTTTAAAGGGCAATGTGCATCCAAATGCCCTTTTCAGGGCAATGGGGAGCTTAGGTTTTTTTTAGATAGGATTCTAATTGGGGGGTTGGTTGTGTGGGTGGTGGGTTTTACTGTTGGGGGGTGTTTGTATTTTTTTCACAGGTGAAAGGGCTGATTTCTTTGGGGCAATGCCCCCCCAAAAGGCCTTTAAGGGCTATTGGTAGTTTAGTTTAGGCTAGGGTTTTTTTATTTTGGGGGACTTTTTTATTTTGATAGGGCTATTAGTTTAGGTGTAATTAGTTTAAATATCTGATAATTTATTTTTTATTTTGTATAATTTAGTGTTTGTTTTTGTAATTTAGGTAATTGTATTTAATTTATGTAATTTATTTAATTGTTGTGTAATGTTAGGTGTTAGTGAAACTCAGGTTAGGTTTTATTTTACAGGTAAATTTGTATTTATTTTAGCTAGGTAGTTAGTAAATAGTTAATAACTATTTAGTAACTATTCTACCTAGTTAAAATAAATGCAAACTTACCCGTAAAATAAAAATAAACCCTAAGCTAGCTACTATGTAACTATTACTTAGGGCTTATTTTATAGGTAAGTATTTAGTTTTAAATAGGAATTACATAGTTAATGATAGGAATTTTTATTTAGATTTATTTGAATTATATTTAAGTTAGGGGGTGTTAGGGTTAGGGTTAGACTTAGGTTTAGGGGTTAATAAATTTAGTATAGTGGCAGCGACATTGGGGGTGGCAGATTAGGGATTAATAAATGTAGGTAGGTGGCGGCGATGTTAGGGGTGGCAGATCAGGGGTTAATAATATTTAACTAGTGTTTGCGATGCAGGAGTACGGCAGTTTAGGGGTTAATATGTTTATTATAGTGGCAGCAATGTCCTGAGCAGCAGATTAGGGGTTAATAAATTTATTTTACTGTTTGCGATGAGGGAGGGCCTCGGTTTAGGGGTTAATAGGTAGTTTATGGGTGTTAGTGTACTTTTTAGCACTTTAGTTATGAGTTTTATGCTACTGACTTTAGATTGCATTACGAATCTTGCGGGATAGGCTGTACCGCTCACTTTTTGGCCTCCCAGAAAAAGCTTGTAATATCGGCGCTATGGAAGTCCCATTGAAAAAAGACTTTACGCAAATTGCGTAAGTTAATTTGCGTTAAGGCCAAAAAAGTGTGCGGGATTATTTGTATATCGAACTCTACTCCAAGCTTCTTTTTCAGCCAATGATTAATTTAGGTCCATAACTGTGAAATCTTTGGACAAGACCAAAAATAATGTGTAATATTCGCATATTCTGAGCTACATTTAGGGCAGCTTTCTTTAGTTCCAAACCATTTATTTAAATTAGCGTTAATTATATACGTTTTCCTGATCAATTTTAAATGTGATTCTCTCCAGTTCGTAGGGACACAGAGAAAATGTTCTATTTATTTTTAAATATATATATATATATATATATATATATATATATATATATATATATATATATATATATATATATATATATATATATATATTTGTGGATAAGCACTAATAGGTAGCTAAAAAAATAAAAAATAATATATGAATAATATGAAGTAGTAGTGCTCAGGACTAAGGTGTGCGCCAGAATAAACACCTCAGGATAATAATAAAAATGGGTATAAGTGTCCCCACACTACCAAACAATGTATCAAAGGAATTTATGCAAGTGTATCTCTTAAAATGAAAACCATTATAATTGAATGTGCATTCAATCAGAATACATCAAACAAATGAAAAGTAAAAGTAATGCATAATACATCTAGGATGCAAATACACAGAAACAAAAAAAAAAAGAAACAGCAGTGATACTGGGTGTCCCCAGTACACAAATATAAGGTGTAGACGTCAGTCCAGGATTTTTATGAGCCAGACCCTTTTGAATTAAAAAGCGTAAGGTAAGCATAGATGTCAATGTCCACAGCATAGCAGTAATAAGCAAGGTGTAAGGGCTGGAACCGGCACTTAAGGACCAAAGTCCGCTAGTCAGCATATAACAGCAGTATAAAGTTCCGCTCAATGAGAGATCTTACCGATCCTCCATGGGTATATTCACACAAGTGTCGATGATCCACCTTACCGGTACGCTATGCCATCCAGACAGTACCAGTAAACCGCTTCATTCACAGGTCAAAACCCAGCGTTTTTTCTACAAGCTTGCTTGCACCGGCTTACTCTGGCGTCTGATGTCACACCAAGACAGGCGACACGCGATGATAAAAGCATTCATTTGACAGCAACCACCTAGTAACAACCATGATATAGATACTATGCAATCTATTGTATATAACTAAACAAAAGTAAAATAAGCGTAAATATTTAGAAAGGTATATATACAAAACGATAAATAATGCAATCTAAATTATGCATCTTAAAGACACAATCCCCATATCTCTTGAAGGGACAGTATATAGATATCAATATTTTCCACAATATGTGGAGTAATCTTATAAGGGTGAAATAAATATCTATAGCATAGAGTCTTATGTAAATATGATAAAAAAAATATAAAGAAAAATTAAAGGGGAAAAAAAAATAAAACAGTTAAAAAAATTATTTGTAAATAATAGGTGACTATCTATTGGTTGAGGAATTCTCAAATAGTCACCAAAAAGGAAAAAAAATGGTTTAAAGGATATTTTAGATGTTTTTAAAGGGACAGTCTACCATAGAATTGTTATTGTTTTAAAAGATCGATAATCTCTTACACCTTGCACATTACTGTTATGCTGTGGACATTGACATCTATGCTTACCTTATGCTTCTAACAAGGCAACCCTCCTGCATGAACTGCTTTATCATATTTCCCATGAGCTTTTGCATTACACACCGCTTGCATATAACCCTGTTGTCTTTACATCTTAGCTCATAGCTACTATATATCATTATGACACATGTTGTCGAAATACTGAACATTTCATTCAAAAGAGTCTGACTCATAAAAATCCTTGACTGACGTCTACACCTTATATTTCTGTACTAGGGACACCCAGTATCACTGCTGTTTCTTTTTTCTTTTTTTGTTTCTGTGTATTTGCATCCCAGATGTATTATGCATTACTTTGACTTTTCATTTGTTTGATGTATTCTGATTTAATGCACATTAAATTACAGTGTTTTTAACTTTAAGAGATACATTTGCATATATTCCTTTGATACATTGTTTGGTAGTGCGGGGACACATACCCATTTTTATATATATATATATCAGATGAAAGAAAAAGCACTCACTGGACTTTGGACATCAACATGACATTTTATTTGTGATGTTTCGGGACCTCAAACGTCCCTTCTTCTGACAACCAGAGTGTGTGAAATGACAATCTTAAATAGGCCTGTGAGACCCTCCCCAATCCGGCTACCAATCATTGGGCGCCGTGTGCAAAAAAGGAATGTATCAACTATATAAATACACAAGCTGCTGATACATCTCATCAAAGTGTAAAACATATTACATGTTAGTGGTAATAACATAATGTGTAATATCAAACTCAAGTGTGCTGCTTGTACATATCAATCCCTCTCCCCCACTATCCGTACCGGTATGAGCACATATATTCGCTACTTTATGTTAATTTCATGCATCACAAATCATCCCCCTTATCAGTGTATACTACAACCGCCACTACGAGCTAGACTCTCTCAGTGTGCCCAGCTGGCAGTGTCAGACCGGACCCATATCCTTCCCGGGAACAGACACTCACAGCTGTCAACTCACTCCCATTCCCATTGGCTCCCGGCACTAACACCCACCATCCTGATAGGATGGAAGTGTGGTATTCTGAGCTTCGTATTTAAGTAAACAAGTATTTGCACATTGGTTATAAAGGTTAGCTCTAAAATTAGAGCTTGTTGCTCTTTTTTGTAGTAATCAGAAAACAACTTCTATGTAGCCTGATTAAACAATATGAGACATTTAATATATGATGAATTTGTATATTAACTACTGACTTGAGTGTTAATAAATATAATGAATATTTAATATAATATATATCTTATGTTCAAGATATATATATATAACCGGAGGCCACAGATGAAAAAGGAATACTGACAAGCTCAGAATCTGAATTGGTAGAAACAAATGATTCTTCTTACTTCACGCAATCACACACAGCCTAAAATATTTACAAGTTCAAACATTCCACAGACATACAATGTTTGTTCATATTGGATGTTGCAGGTAATAGGAGATGCCCAATAATTCAGTATGGTAACAAAAACAAGCAGGTAAGAAGTTTAAAGGCTTTAGCATTGTTCGTATACGTTACCACCTTGAGGACCGTGATATTTCTGTTACCGCATTGGAAGATCCGTGTTTGGAGAGGCAGCGTGTGTGAATGCGGCTTACTTCCGGGTAGCGGTGAAAAAGTAGATCCGGCCGTTGAATGATCCAAAGTCGGTAATGACAAAGTAACGATTTGAGCATAAGAGATTCAAGATGCAGCTAGAGTAAACAAAGTAAACCACCTTGCACAGGATACAAGCAATAGGAGACCTGAGATAAGGAAAGCTACACCAGAGTAGCTAAGACTTCAATAATCAGGCAGTAAATGAGTGTTACAGGTAGTCCTTATATAGGGTGGAGACCAAATAGGAGGGGTTATAGTTAAAGGTATACCACATCTCCCCCCCTTCAAGGAAGCACCCCAGGGGTTTCCAAACTAGGTTTCTCAGGATAGCGGCGATGAAAATTTCGTAGAAGACGGGGAGTGCGAAGATCAGAATGAAGCTGCCAAGAGTTATCCTCCGAACCATAACCTTTCCATTTCACAAGATACTCTAACCTCTTCCTATGGATCCTAGAATCCAATACAGCTTCAACTTCATACTCCTCTCGATCATCAACGAGTATTGGAGGTGGTCGAGACAAGGAGAGAGACTGAGGTGAAGGAAGATATGGCTTTAACAGAGAGACATGAAAAGAGGGGTGAATCTTAAAATCCTGGGGAAGCTCTAATCTCACAGCATTGAGGTTTATTATTTTAGAAATCTTAAAAGGACCCAAATATTGGTTTGCTAACTTTTTGCTAGGAACTGACAGTTTGAGATTCTTTGTCGAGAGTAGTACCAAATCTCCAATCTGATAAGCCGGGCTAGCAGTGTGATGGGTATCATATAACCTTTTTTGATAATCTTTAGCTTCCGAAAGATGTTTTTTCAGGATGTTAAGTCTTTCTTGTAGGGTAGTTGCGAAATCCAATGCTGAGGGAGAGTTCACTTGTTGAGAGGACAATGAAATAGTAGTAGGATGATATCCATAAGTAACGAAGAATGGGGATAGTTTAGTAGATGTAGAAGTAGTATTGTTATAACAGAATTCAGCCAAAGGTAAATAGGATGACCAGTCATCCTGCAGATGAGATATATAACAACGAAGATATTGCTCAAGGGTTTGGTTGAGTCGTTCTGTAAGGCCATTTGTCTGAGGGTGAAAAGCAGTCGAGTATCTAGAATCAATTTTGATTAACTTACATAGGGATCTCCAAAAATTAGAGGTAAACTGTGTACCACGATCAGTTATTATAACTTTGGGCAGTCCATGTAAGCGAACTATGTTGTCTAGGAAAACGTGAGCTGTAGTGAAAGCTGTAGGGAGACCTTTTAGGGGAATGTAATGAGCCAGTCTTGTTAAATGATCAATGACAACTAAAATAGTATTGTAATGGTGGGATTCAGGTAACTCGACAATAAAGTCCATTGATATGGTACTCCAGGGTTTGTCAGGAATAGGCAGAGGAGATAAAAGACCTGATGGTCTTTTGTGTGTTAACTTGTTTCTGGCACAGGTATCACAATGTTTTACATAGTTTGTAATATAGGTATCCATGAGTGGCCACCAATAATTTCTCCTGGTTAGGTCTATAGTTTTAGAAATACCTGGATGGCCTGCTAGTGTCCCGTCATGGGTTTGTTTAAGAATAGAAGATCTAATTTGTTTGGGGATATATAGTTTAGAATTATGATAGAAAAGACCAGTCTTGGAATCTTTTTGACAGTCTATTCCATGTGGTGGTTCATGTTTTAATTCTTTTAAGATCTCCTCTTCTAAAGGTGTTAATAAACCTATAATTTTTTCTTTTGGAATGATTTGGTAAATTTGATTATGAGTGTCTTGTTCATGTAATCTAGAGAGGGCATCGGCTTTGGTATTTAAATGTCCTGGTCTGTAGGTTAAGAGAAAATCGAAATGATCAAAAAATATAGACCATCTTGCTTGTCTTGCAGACAAGGTCTTACTTGTTTTTAGAAATTCAAGATTTTTATGGTCAGTATAAATCTTAAAAGGTAGCTTAGAACCTTCTAATAAATGTCTCCAATGATCTAGAGCACGTTTTATAGCTAGAAGTTCTTTATCTCCTATGCTATAGTTTTTCTCAGCACTAGTTAACATTTTTGAATAGAAAGCAATAGGATGAATCTCAGTCTTGTTCTTATCTTGTTGTGATAAAACTGCACCGATACCTGAGTCGGATGCATCTACTTCAAGGATAAATTCTGAATCAAAATCTGGCATAACTAGAATGGGAGCTGTAGTAAAATTTTCTTTCAATTTATTAAAGGCAAGACTAGCGGATTCGGTCCACTTAAATCTTTGTTTTTCACTAGTGAGTGTTGTTAATGGTTTAACGATTGAAGAGAAATTTTTTATAAACTTCCTATAAAAATTCGCAAAACCAATGAATCGTTGTACAGATTTTGTGGAAGTAGGAGTAGGCCAATTTAGAATTGCTGATACCTTCTCTGGATCCATTTGAATTTTGTTGGGACTGATGATGTAACCCAAGAATTTTATTTCTGTGACATGAAAGGAACATTTTTCCAGTTTAGCATATAGTTTGTGTTCTTTTAAACAAGTTAATACCCAGCGTACATGTTTTTCATGCTCTTGAGGTGTTCTAGAATAAATTAATATGTCGTCAAGGTATATTATGACACAAACGTCTATCAGGTCACGAAAGATCTCATTTATAAAAAACTGAAAAGTTGCCGGAGCATTACTCAGACCAAAAGGCATTACATTATATTGGAAAAGGCCATATCTGGTCCTGAATGCCGTTTTCCATTCGTGACCTTCTTTAATTCTAATCAAATTATAAGCTCCCTTTAAATCTAATTTGGTGTAAATAGTTGCACCAGTTAGACGTTCCAAAAGTTCAGGTATTAAAGGTAACGGGTATCTGTTTTTTATTGTGATGTTATTTAATGCTCTATAATCAATAATAGGTCTTATGGTACCATCCTTGTTTCTTACTAGAAACATACCTGCAGCTGCAGGGGATGTGGAGTGTGAAATAAATCCCTTACGTAAATTTTCGTCTAAGTAGTTTCTTATATACTGGAGTTCCTCTTGAGAGAGGGGATAGATCTTACCATGAGGGATTTTGGAACCAGGTATTATATCGATAGGACAGTCAAACTCCCTATGAGGTGGAAGGTTTTCTGCCTCTTTTAAATTAAATACATCTGCCAAATCCTGATAACACGAGGGTAAACCAATATCAAGTGACGCTATGGTTTGATGTGGATAACAAGTTTGGGAACAAAAAGCAGAATCTAATGTTACCTTATTTGAAACCCAATTTATGTGAGGGTTGTGTTTCTTCAACCAAGGATAGCCTAGGATGAGAGTATGCTGATGTATGGTTATGAGATCAAAAGATAAATATTCAGTGTGTCCCTGCAATGATGTTACAAGCAGGGGAATAGTATGATGTGTAATAGGTCCTTGTTCTATTAATGAACCATCTATCAGCTTAATAGATACAGGATTTTGTTTAAAAATAGTAGGTATTCAATTTTTATTTACATAAGTGGAATTAATGTAATTTCCGGATGCTCCTGAATCAATTAATGCCTTGGTTTGGATATTTTTCTGGTCCCACTGTAAAGAAATAAACAAAGTCATGTGTGTATCATTAGTTATGCTGTAAATAAAGTCACTGGTTTTTTTCTTACCATTCTTTTGTTTTTTCAACAAAGGACAAGTAGATACTACATGTTCTTTTTGAGCACAATATAAACAGAGATTTTCCAACCTCCTTCTAATTTTTTCCTCTGGTGGCAGAGGTCCTCTAAGTACCCCAATCTCCATAGGGGTAGCACTGCCATGAGCTTTGTCATGACTTGTTGTGACTTGGTAAGGTCTTCTATATGAGGTATCATTAGAGGCCTTTTCTGCCCTCCTTTCTCTCAAACGACGATCTAAAGATGTACTTAATTTAATAAGACCATCAAGGGTATCTGGGATCTCAAGACGTGAAAGTTCATCTTTGAGTGTTTCGGATAAACCTAAACGATATTGATTTTTCAAACTGATTTCATTCCACTGAGAGTCCTCTGCCCACATCTGAAACTCAGTGGTATAATCCTCCACATTTCTCTTACCTTGTTTTAAAGACCTCAATCTCATTTCAGCATTTATTTGAGAATTTGAGTCTTGATATAGACTAGTTAAAGCAGAAAAAAAAATCTTGTAATGAATCCAGGATATTGTTATTGTTTTCAAAAAACCTATTAGCCCAAGTCCTGGGTTCACCTTGTAGGAAAGATATTGTGGTACAAACTTTAATCCGCTCAGTATGATAAGTCTTAGGTCTAAGAGAAAATAATAAATTACAGGCATTCTTAAATTCCCTGAACTCAGAACGTTTCCCTGAAAAAGGTTGTGGATAATTAATATGAGGTTCAGGTGGGTCATGAGGCTTTTGTGTAAGAAAATCTTTAACTATAGTTTTCAGTGCAGCATTTTCAGTCTGCACTTCTGTCACAGCTCTTGCTAAATAATCAAGTTTAAGGTAAACATTATTAAACTCCTTTTTTATTTCATTAGGATCCATAATGTTTAATTAATTCAAAATTCGGTTTTTTGGGCCTGATTATTATGTGGTATTCTGAGCTTCGTATTTAAGTAAACAAGTATTTGCACATTGGTTATAAAGGTTAGCTCTAAAATTAGAGCTTGTTGCTCTTTTTTGTAGTAATCAGAAAACAACTTCTATGTAGCCTGATTAAACAATATGAGACATTTAATATATGATGAATTTGTATATTAACTACTGACTTGAGTGTTAATAAATATAATGAATATTTAATATAATATATATCTTATGTTCAAGATATATATATATAACCGGAGGCCACAGATGAAAAAGGAATACTGACAAGCTCAGAATCTGAATTGGTAGAAACAAATGATTCTTCTTACTTCACGCAATCACACACAGCCTAAAATATTTACAAGTTCAAACATTCCACAGACATACAATGTTTGTTCATATTGGATGTTGCAGGTAATAGGAGATGCCCAATAATTCAGTATGGTAACAAAAACAAGCAGGTAAGAAGTTTAAAGGCTTTAGCATTGTTCGTATACGTTACCACCTTGAGGACCGTGATATTTCTGTTACCGCATTGGAAGATCCGTGTTTGGAGAGGCAGCGTGTGTGAATGCGGCTTACTTCCGGGTAGCGGTGAAAAAGTAGATCCGGCCGTTGAATGATCCAAAGTCGGTAATGACAAAGTAACGATTTGAGCATAAGAGATTCAAGATGCAGCTAGAGTAAACAAAGTAAACCACCTTGCACAGGATACAAGCAATAGGAGACCTGAGATAAGGAAAGCTACACCAGAGTAGCTAAGACTTCAATAATCAGGCAGTAAATGAGTGTTACAGGTAGTCCTTATATAGGGTGGAGACCAAATAGGAGGGGTTATAGTTAAAGGTATACCACAGGAAGTGAGTAATAAGAGCCACCCATCAGACTTGTCAACATAAACATAAGTACCGATCCGAATATATTGAAACCACACCTCCAGGCTAGACACTATCAGTGTGCCTAGCTAATAGAGCCAGACCAGACCTCGAGCCATACCTGGATCGGACACTCGCCACTACCAACTCACTCGCACTACTGTAGACTCCTGGTGCTAACACCCACCATCATGATAGGATTAATGTATCACAACCGACTCAAGGTGATTAATAGGACCCCAGGTCAGATATACCTATGTGATAGCCCACAGGGCTATCCCTAGAAGCAAACTACCTATGATCTAACACCCTTATTCATTAGCAGCACACATATCAATTCTGATGTACTAGTGTCACACCCCAAGACTTCCACTGGGTCAGACCTCCAAGTACAAAAAAACCCCCTCACTGGTCTTTGACCGGCCCCTTCAAATTAGGATCAAGCACTCACAGGGCCTACACCTCCAAACATAATACCCACACTTGCGCTCAATATTAGTCACAAAGGCGGCACTGTTGCCTATCATAAAACCTTTATTTCACCATCATAATCCTACCTCTCAAAACCTAAAACCATGTTGAATGTGACCGATAAACCAAAACAAAAAGTATCTAGTACGTGACTGTGCAGCATATCAAAGTACCTCGCCTCTAAAGCAAGCCACAATAAACATAAAATATAGACCCAGGGGCCAGCACATCATACCACTTCACAAACCATAAGTGGAGGAACCACTAGCAGGCTTCCCAACCACCGGGCCCTCTGCTCCGAGTCATATACCCTGACACCACACATCGCGTGAAAACAATTAAATTGGCACTGGGATACAAACGTTATATAGGAAATAGAGAGTAGTAAAACTCACGGTGCTGTACCCTTTAAACATATAGTTAATAATGGGGAGAGGAGAGAAATAGATAAATAAGGGATTAAATAGCACTCATTCCTAATCAATTGTAACCAAGAGTTGCTAAGTAGCAACTAAATAATCAGTAGAAACTGGTAAATGTGCTGGTAAAAACCAGCTAAGTTAACAATTGTGTTAATACACAACTAAGAGTACCTAAAAATAAAATATAACCTTTATTGATAGCCAATAAAAGAAGGAGGCGAAAAATAATCACCAAAAAATATATATATATAGCCTCCTTCTTTTATTGGCTATCAATAAAGGTTATATTTTATTTTTAAGTATTCTTAGTTGTGTATTAACACAATAGTTAACTTAGCTGGTTTTTACCAGCACATTTACCAGGAATGAGTGCTATTTAATCCCTTCTTTGTCCATTTCTCTCCCCTCCCCATTATTAACCACACATCGTGTACCACAATATCGCCCACCATCTAGGTAGAAACTAGCGCATGGCAAATAGTCATCAAGGCTCAACACATCATACGATGTCATGCCAATCCATTGTGTGTTGCCAAACCAGAAGTGGATAAATAAGTAGAGACCTACAGACACACCACAAACTCTACCAGACTAATATCAGCAGGGTCCAAGCCCCCCAATAGCGAAAGAATGGAGCCCACATCTACCCGGCATGGATCATAAATCCTGGAGGGGGGATCGAAACAAATCAAGTGAAATAAGTGAAGTGAATGTAACAAAGTGGTTATGTAAAATACATACAAATAATAAGACAAAAATAAAATAATTAAAAACATATAACCCTATCAACCCAATTTAGCTAGGGAATAAATTCCGGGTCCCTCAAGTTTAGGAACTCTCAACAGAATAGCCTAGGATGCTGCAGTATCAAACTAACAAGTGGATCCCCTATACCAAAACAGGGGGGCCCCATTGAAGGACCATTAGACACCAAGGTGAGGCCAGTAGAGCTAGTCACCCCATTGGTGATAGTGAATGATACCATGAACTCTCATTGTACTGGGGGCCATCCCCGAACCATACACATATAATGCGATCATAAACTCTCATATCGATGTATAACTCCCATGTGGAGGTCCCTTACAGGAAACATTGCCAGCCAGTCTGGACATTCAGGCCCCTTGGTGCCAAAGTCCCCAGTTTGTGTATCCAGCTGGCCTCCTTTTGCAAAAGGGTCTTGGCCCTATTGCCCCCTCTTCTTGGGATGGGCACGTGGTCAGTGATCCGAAATCTCAAGTCTGTGACTGTGTGACCTCACTCCAGGAAATGTTGTGCCACCAGTTGGTCAGATTTCCCACTTTTTAAAGCTGATCTAATGCTTGAGCGGTGGTTGGCCATCCTGGTTCTGGCATCATCAATGTTTTTTCCGGTGTAGAACAACCCACAGGGGCAGTTCAAGAGGTAAATAATGTACGATGTGGTACATGTCAGGAAAGAATTGATTTTATACTTTCTCTTTTTCTCAGGATGTTGGAAGGTCACCCCTGTGTGCATGCTGTTGCACATCACACAGCTCATACACTAAAGCAGACATTCTTTTTTAACCAGAGTTGCTTATCACCAGTTGGTGCTAGGTCAGTTCTCATGAGGGAGTCTTTCAGACTAATACCTCTGCGGTATGCTAGGCAGGGAACACTCCATTTTGTGAATGGTAGTGTGGTATCTGTTTGGATCAGTTTCCATTCATCCTTGATCGCTTTGGTGATATGGTGTTGATCCGGGGTATATGTTGTCACAAACGTAAGTTGGGGGGTGGTGCCCTGTTCTTTTATACCATTTGTACTCTCAGCTTCAATAGCTTTTTCACACATTACCCGTAGATCCTTTTTATTATAGCCGTGTTGGACAAATCTTTCCATCATCTCAGCCAATTAGATTTTGCACCTGTCGGGATCTGTGTTATTTCTTACTACCTGTTGGAATTGTGCCTTTGGTATGTTCCGGATAAGTGCGGGTTGGTGGCAGCTCTTTGCATGCATGGTGGAGTTGTGATCTGTGCTTTTCCTGAACAGCTTAGTGCCCAGTGTCCCATTTGTCTTAAACACTCTTACATCCAAGTAGTTCACGGTGCTTGTACTAGCCACATGCTGGAATCTGATAGTACTATTTATCTCATTTAGTGTCTTAATCCATATCTCCAGTGAACTTGCATCACCCTGCCAAATCAAAAACAGATTGTCTATGTATCTGCAGTAAAATTTTATAGACGGTACCTCATATACCTTCATTTGGTCTCACAGGCCTATTTAAGATTGTCATTTCAAACATTATGGTTGTCAGAAGAAGGGACTTTGAGGTCCCAAAACGTCACAAATAAAATATCACGTTGATGTCCAAAGTCCAGTGAGTGCTTTTTCTTTCATCTGTTTTATATCTTCTAAGAGCACCCTGGCAGTTGCAGGACGGTGGTTAGAGTGCATATACCTACCCATCTGGTTTACTATATATATATATATATATATATATATATATATATATATATATATATATATATATATATATAAACTAATTTTTATATATATATATGTATATATATATATATATATATATATCACAGAGAAAATTCAGCACTCACTTACAAACTCTCAGCTAAGATTAAAAGCAAAAATGGAAGGGTTAGTTACTGCATTTGGCCAAATGGGACAAGCCAAGGTACCACATCAAGGTCCCTTCCAAAATCCTGGGACCCTAAAACAGCCACACAATGCAAGCTCTTAATCCAACAAACTTGGAACAAGTGAAGGGTGCACAGGCTTATGTAATCACCCCAGACATATACAAAACACAGAAGGGGAATGCACAATCAGACCGGACCAGGTACACATCCCATGACCCTGCAACCTGCTCAGCCCTGGTTGCTCACTGGCACTCACAGGAATTACGGTAAATAACCCTTCCATTTTTGCTTTTAATCTTAGCTGAGAGATGTACCCGGTCCGGTCTGAGAGTGCAGTCCCCTTCCGTGTTTTATATACAGTATATATATATATATATATATATACACAATCAGGAAAAGAAAGACGAGGATGCTGTTGAACTCAAGCCAAAGGGGTTTATTCAAAATCGTGTAAGTAAGGCACTACATCATATATATATATATATATATATATATATATATATATATATATATATATATATATATATATATATACAGTATATATATATATAAATAAATATATATATATATATATATATATATATATACAGACATATATATTTAGGAATATCTATTTAAAAATACAATATTTTCCCCTATGGAAAACCATATGAATGTAAAATGTTTACATTACATACACAGTAAAAAACATTATTAAATATTCAAATTTATTAAAAATTATCTTTCATGTTTTCAGGTATTTGACTGGAAAGGGCTCCGATATTTGTATATAAAATAACCCTTTGCAGTCAAGCACCTTGTCATATACCATATACCTTTTAATGCATAAAACGAGAGAAGCACTCTACCAGGAACAAACAACAGCTCATTAGCTTGTTCTATGGTGAGTTACCACCCAGAAGCAAACTCTTTTAGCCCAGTTATGCTTATCACAGAGGAAAACTTTCCTGAAGTATATCAGTCTGATCCCCCGAGTAAGGTCAGTCTAGCCCCAAAAAAACAGGCAATTCTCCACTGAACTAGGAACATAAAAACCCCAGGCAATAGTTTCAGCCTTCTGTAGGCCTTGTCAGTGAGGTACAGCCATATTCCTCTAAGCACATTGGGCAAGGAGTCCCCGTCTAGTTTCCCCCATCACCATTATGGATTCCTCTGCAGAGTCATAATATAAATGCATACAGAAAAAGATGAGCTCTACCAGGATTGAACAACAGCTTAGTAGCTTGTTCTATGTTGAGTTACCACCCAGGAGCAGCCTCTTTTAGCCCAGTTGTGCTTTTCACAGAGGATAACTTTCCCGAAGTATATCAGTCTGATCCTGCGGAGTAATGTCAGTTCAGCTCCGAAATACCAGGCAATTCTCCTCTAATTAAGAAATATGATTACCCCAAATGATCGTTTCGGCCTTCTGTGAGTCTCGTCAGTGAGGGGCAGCCATATTCCACTAAGCACATCGGGCGAGGAGTCCACGTCTGATTTCCCCATCACCCTTACCTTTTAACCCTTATAACTTTTTTTATTAATATTTTTATGAATAATTTTCTTGTAATCTAGACCACAATGTATGCCTGTTCTATTTGATAGCAGCATTAGCTATTACCATATACTGTCATGAATATTCCTAAATAAATTAAAATCACACCTGCATGAGAATCTTTCCTACACTAAGAAAAAAAGTTCAAAGTGTTCAAACTAGTAAAAGTCAAACTGTTTATTAGGTACAAAAAAACTTAAAATAAAGCAGGGTCCAAGCAATCAAGCAAGAGCATGAGAAAAAAGCCTGACCGGTTTTGGTCTCCAGACCGTAATCATAGGCTAATTACACACACCTAATTGGAAAATTTAAAAAGTCAAACATGCTTTACTATTGGTTAAAAACAAAGCACACATAGATATCGCTCAAATTGAACCTTTGATCATCAAGTTGAATCATGAAAAGATATAATTAATTTAATCACAAAGCAAATAATAAATGCATAAACTAAAAATTGATTAGCACAGAAACTATAAATGCATAAAGTATAAATTGCAAGAAATATACATCTAAAAATGAAGATAAATCATTGTCATAGTAATATATCTAAAAATTTAATTTATTTACATCAATGCATAAACTGAATAATGGTTGGCACAGAAACTCTAAATGCATAAAATATAATTTGCAATAAACATATATCTGGAAGTGGAAATACATAATTGTTATGGTGATGTGTTACACATCAAATTAAATTGATTTACTCCCAGTAATTAATCATATAAAATTCGGAACTAAGCTATCCAATTTCTCTCAGTGAATGAAACACCTGCTCAATGGCCTGCCGTCTAAAGTAATCAACTTTTTTATAATGTACATCAATGAAGTGTCTTATTTCATGATATGGAGTTTCTTAAAATGAAAAAACAGAAACTCTAGTGGGACAAATGGATATTGTCGAAATATTCAGCCCTGGGTATGATCCCAAGAGGACTGAGACTCAATAAGTTTCCCACTTATGACATCAAGGATCAGTATTTTATAGATAGATGGAACCAAGCATTGACTGATTCTTCACCAAAATTACTTTCTCTCACTAGATTACAAGTTTTGCGCTATAGAGGGTGCGAAACGAACGCAACAAAAGTTGCGTTATTTCACCCTCCATAGCGCTGCCATTACAAGTTTCTGAAAAGCCGCCTTGTGTGTGCGATATGGTGGCGATAAACTCTATAACGCACAAAATACAAGGAGAGAATACATGAGAATACGTGCTCGTGCACCCTTTTCTCATAGACATCTATCACTAACACCTGAAGCGCGGATTGAAAAACTCTGTAACAACACCCCATTGATGTCTATGGGGAAAAAAAGTTAGGTTTAAACCTAACACCCTGACAAAACCCCCATATCTAAAAACCCCTAATCTGCTGCCCCCGACATCGCCGACCCAGAAATAAAGTTATTAACCCCTAATCTGCCGCTCCCAACATCGCCACCATGGGAGCGGCAGATTAGGGGTTAATAAGTTTTAAATAGTGTTTGCAATGCGGGAGGGCGGTGGAATAGGGGTTAATAGGTAATTTATGGGTGTTAGTGTACTTTGTAACATTTTAGTTATGAGTTTAGTGAAACATTTTTGTTGCACAAAACTCATAACTATTGCTCTAAGATAGCGGAACGTATAGTGTCGGTATAGGCTGTAACGCAAGCATTTTAGCCTCACCACACAACTTGTAATACCGGCGCTATGGAAATCCCACGCAAAAACCTCATTTTTTTGAGTGCGGGATTGACGTTGCGTTACAAGCTAAAATGCTTGCGGTACAGCTATACCGACAAGACTTGTAATGGCTACGTTACTGTTTTTATGCTGAAATTACAATTTTTTCAGCGTTAAAACCGCAACGCACAACTCGTAATCTAGCCGTTTGTTAATTAAGTATAAAGACTTACTCTTAAAAGAAAATATCAAGTCTACAAATTGAAAGCAGTGTGAAATGCACAGTTTGCTAAATTGTTAAAGGATACTGTTCTAAATTAAAAAGAGATCAGAAAGATTATACCTCAGGGCATTTATATATTTGGTGATGTCGCCAAAGCAGTAGATTCTGGTATAACAAAGGTACAAATAAAGATTCAGATGGGGAATATCAAGATAGCAATTGACAACAGAGGTTTAGGAAACGTACCAATAGGAGGAATTGGAAGACAAGAAACACAGGGTCAGTCAAGAGAGTCACTTTGATGATTCTGACTTGGATAATACTGATAAGGAAAGGTATGCCTCTAGTTTTGAAACAACCTCTGCTGATGATCTGTCTGGTTTTGAGGGTGAAGATCTCTTGACTGACCCTGTACCAGTTATGACTGATACGGTGCTTAGTGCTCTGCTCTTGCCACAAAGGGGTATTCTTAAAGACCAGAGCTCCTTGGGATCAAAACCCAAGGTTCCGAGTACTTTCACATTTACTTTTCACAAATCTAAATACCAAGATGTATCCTCTAGTGTGAAGTCTTTACCAAATAAATAAGATTTTCAGTGAGCCCAAAAACAATCCAGAGGGGGAGGGCCAGCAGTAAGGGAGGTAGAATCTCAAAATACAAAGAAAGGTGCTACAAGATATCCACTACGGGGCAACAAAAACTAGTACAACAGCAAATATCAGTAAATTATGTTATTAATTTGTCTACTTATCCCCTCACTGCTTTTGAACATAAAGTATTGACTTATAGTCTGAGTTTTGTTCCCTCACGTAATTTTAACTTTTTTTCAGACCATCTTAGCTGTTAATACATTTGTTAGAGATTGTTAGGAAACATTTTGATAACATCAATACCTTTACTGTATCTATGGACCTCGAGCAAGCTCATTCAGTATATACACGCAAACTGGATACTTATGATCAGTTAACTAATACTGTCATTTCAGCTCTTACTACACTACATGAGTTTGAGAGATCTAATTTACACTCTAGTAGTGATTCAAAAGGAAGTGGATATGTTAAATTAAAACCCAAGTCTTTTTTTTATCCCTTACAGGAGAGAGGGAAATCCCTTGAACTCTTTCATAAAAGAGTATTTGAGGATCTTACTGTTCTCTCTAAGTCCAGCACTGGTTACAGAATTAACTTGTCCAGGGTGGAGAAAGAGGCGGTTGTCAAACTTCAACAGAACCCCCAATTAGCCTTGGAGACAACTTGGAGATGTTGATACTTATTTCCCCCTGGATAGGAACCCCACAGTGACATTCAAGAGACATCTTAAAAACCTTTTGGATGACAATAAGGAATTGGGGTTTATAGATACTTGTGAATGTCTTCTTGTGGATCATCCCATAACATCTATTCTTTGCCATCTCCCAAAGGTACACAAGAGTCTTGATAATGTCAAGGAAAGACCCATTGTTGCTGGAATAGGTTCCTTATCTGAGCCACTCTCACAATGGGTTGATTAATATCTTCAACTACTAGTTACAGGGTTACCTAGCTATCAGCTCGATTACAAGTTTTGTGTTGCGGCTTGTAATGCGTTAAAATAGCACTGCAGCTATTACAAGTGTTGTCTGTATAGGTGTACCGCACACCTTTTAGCCTGTACTGCAACGTCAGTCCCGCACATGTAAAAATTTAATTTTTTCATGGGATTCCCATAGCGCCGGTATTACAAATTTTGTGGTGAGGCTAAAAAGTGAGCGTTACAGCCTAAAACATCAAGATTCGTAATGCCATCTAAAGTCAGAAGTCACTACAAATCTGTGACATAAAACTCATAACTAAACTGCTACAAAGTGCCCTAAACACCCATAAACTACCTAATAACCCATAAACCGAGGCCCTCCCGCATCAAAAACACTATAATAAATGTATTAACCCCTAATCTGCCGCTCCCAACATAGCCGCCACTAAAAAATGTATTAACCCCTATTCCGCTGCTCCCCGACATCGTCACCACTATAATAAAGTTATTAACCCCTAAACAACCGCCCTCCCGCATTAAAAACACTATTTAAATATTATTAACCCCTAATATGCCGTCCGCCCACACCACCGCTATAATAAACCTATTAACCCCTAAACCGCAAGCCCCCCACAACAAAATAAACTAATTTAAACCAGTAACCCCTAAACCTAATGACCCCCTAACTTTATATTAAAATTACAATTTCCCTAACTTAAATTAAATTAAAACTTACCTGTCAAATTAAAAAAAATAATTTTAAACTAACAACTAACAACAAACTATTATAATTATTAAACTAAAATTAAACTAACTACCAATTAAAAAAAACTAAACTACCAATAAAAAAATCCTAAAATTACAAAAAGTATCTAATTACAAAAAATAAAAACTAATTAAATTACAAAAAAACACACTAAATTACTAAAAATAACAAACAAATTATCAAAAATAAAAAAGAATTACACCTAATCTAATAGCCCGATTAAAATAAAAAAAAGCCCACTCAAAATAAAATAACCCCTAGCCTACAATAAACTACCAATGGCCATTAAAAGGGCCTTTTGTGGGGCATTGCCCCAAAGATATCAGCTCTTTTACCTGTAAAAAAATACAACCCCCCCCAACAGTTAAACCCCCCAAATAAAAAAAACTATCTAAAATAACCTAAGCTAACCATTGCCCTGAAAAGGGCATTTGTATGGGCATTGCCCTTAAAAGGGCATTTAGCTCTTTTACTGCCCAGTAAAATTAGCGAATTAGCCAATAGAATGAAAGCTGTTTAAATCCTATTGGCTGATTTGAATAGCCAATAGGATTTTAGCAGCCCTAGTTCCTATTGGCTGATTCAAAATTTCGCCAGCTGGATGGATCCTTCAAGCGGGACTTCAACAACTGTAAGTGGATCGTCTGGGATTAGTGTTAGGGTTTTTTAAGGGTTTTTTGGGTGTTTTTTTTTAGTTTAGGGTCTGGGACGTAAAAGAGCTAAATGCCCTTTTAAGGGCAATGCCCATACAAATGCCCTTTTCAGGGTAAAGGTTAGCTTAGGTTATTTTAGATAATTTTTTTTTATTTGGCTGGTTGGTTGGATGGTGGGTTTTACTGTTGCGGGGGTGTTTGTATTTTTCTACAGGTAAATGAGCTGATATCTTTGGGGCAATGCCCCACAAAAGGCCCTTTTAAGGGCCATTGGTAGTTTATTGTAGGCTAGGTTTTTTTTTTGTGTGAGCTTTTTTGTTTTGATAGGGCTATTAGATTTGGTGTAATTCTTTTTTATTTTTGATAATTTGTTTGTTATTTTGTGTAATGCATATTTTTAGGGTATGTTTTTTTTTAAAGTAAAAGAGCTGTTTGTCTCAGGGCAATGCCCTACAAAAGGCCCTTTTAAAGGCCCTAGGTAGTTTTGGGGGTGGTGGTTTGTATAGTGTTAGGGGGTGTTTGTATTCTTTTTAAAGTAAAAGAGCTGTTTATCTCAGAGCAATGCCCTACAAAAGGCCATTTTAAGGGCCCCCCAAAAGGCCCTTTTAAGGGCCCTTGGTAGTTTATTCTAGAGTAGGGTTTTTTATTTTGGGGTGTTTTTTTTAAGGGTATTAGAATAGGATTAATTTTTATTTTTTTGGATAATTTCGCTTAGTTTTTTTGTAATGATAGGTTTTTTTTTTTTTTTTTTTTGTAATGGTGGTTTTTGTATTTTTGGTAATGGTATTTTTTTTATTTTTTTTGTAATGTTAGGTGTAGTGTGAGGCAGGTTAGGTTTTATTTCACAGGTAAGTTTGTATTTATTTTAACTAGGTAGTTAGTAAATAGTTAATAACTATTTAATAACTAGTCTACCTAGTAAAAATAAATACAAACTTACCTGTAAATAAAAATAAAACCTAAGCAAGCAACAAAGTAACTATTAGTTATATTGTAGCTAGCTTAGGTTTTATTTCACAGGTAAGTATGTATTTAGTTTTAAATAGGAAGTATTTAGTTAATAATTGTAAATTTAATTTAGATCTAATTTAATTATGCTAAAGTTAGGGGTTAATATAGTTTAATTTAGCTTGTTGCGATGGGGGGCTGGCGGTTTAGGGGTTAATAGGTTTATTTAGTTAATAATTGTAAATTTATTTTAGCTATATTTTTATTATGTTAAAGTTAGGGGTTGTTAGGGTTAAGGTTATGTTAGGGTTAGGGATTAATATAGTTTAATTTAGCTTGTTGCGATGTGGAGGGCTGGCAGTTTAGGGGTTAATAGGTGTATTTAGTTAATAATTGTAAATTTAATTTAGCTATATTTTTATTATGTTAAAGTTAGGGGGTGTTAGGGTTACGTTAGGGTTAGGGTTAGGTTTAGGGGTTAATATAGTTTAAAGGGACAGTCAACACCAGAATTTGTGTTGTTTAAAAAGAAAGATAATCCCTTTATTACCCATTTCCCAGTTTTGCATAACCAACACAGTTATAATAATACACATTTTACCTCTGTGATTACCTTGTATCTAAGCTTCTGCTTACTGCCCAATTATTTCAGTTCTTTTGACAGACTTGCATTTTAGCCAATCAGTGCTCACTCCTAGGTCACTTCACGTGCATGAGATCAATATTATCTATATGAAACACATGAACTAATAGCCTCTAGTGGTCAAAATGCTTTCAGATTAGAGGCTGTCTTCAATGTCTAAGAAATTAGCATATGAACCTCCTAGGTTTAGCTTTCAACTAAGAATAAGAAAAGAACAAAGCAAAATTGGTAATAAAAGTAAATTGGGAAGTTGTTTAAAATTACATGCCCTATTTAAATCATAAAAGTTTTTTTTTGGACTTAACTGTCCCTTTAATTTAGCTTGTTGCGATGTGGGGGGCTGGCGTTTTAGGGGTTAATAGGTTTATTTAGTTAATAATTGTAAATTTAACTTAGCTATATTTTTATTATTTTAAAGTTAGGGGGTGTTAGAGTTAGGGTTACGTTAGGGTTAGATTTAGGGGTTAATATAGTTTAATTTAGCTTGTTGCGATATGGGGGGTTGGCATTTTAGTGGTTAATAAATATAGTATAGTGGCAGAGATATGGGGAGTGGCAGATTAGGGGTTAATAATTTTATTTAAGTAGCAGCGATATCTGGAGCGGCAGATTAGGGGTTAATAGCTGTAGGCAGGCGTCGGCGATGTTGGGGGCAGCAGATTAGAGGTGTTTGGACGTAGGTTTATGTTAGGGTGTCTTTTTATTTCCCCATAGACATCAATGGTGCTGTTGTTTTACGGAACTTTTGTTTCTGCCATCGCAGGTGTTAGGTTTTTTTTTGGCCGGCTCTCCTCATTGTTGTCTATGGGTAAATTGTGCACAAGCACGTCTCAGCAGCGCTCTGATTGTGTGCGGTATGGAGCTCAACGCAACCATATCGCACTCAAAAGGCGTATGTTTGCAAACTTGTAATAGCAGCGCTATAGGAAATGAAATAACGTAACTTTTGTTGCGTTCGTTAATTTCTCTATAGCGCTCAAAACTCGTAATGTAGCTTTACGTTAGGGATACCACCCATGTACTTCTGAAAATGTATTAAATAGCTTGGGATAAACAATACAGCTGGTTAACTATTGATGTTGCATCCCTTTACTCATCTATTACAGATGAACATGGTTTGGTGGCAGTGAAATACCTTTTGGACTATAATACAAATATGTCTACATACTTTAAGGACTTTCTGATTAGAGTTATCAGATTCCGTTTGGAACACAACTTCTTCATGTTTATGGTTCATTTTTGCCTTTCAGAGACCTAGGACGGCCATGGGGGCATGTTTTGCCCCTAATATGCCGACCTCTTTATGGGGTAGTGGGAGCTATCCCATGTCTATGGAGCTAAAAATAGTTTTGATTCATCTTTATATAAATACATGCGTTATATATAGATCTTCTTCAGTTTACCTTTCAGTGGCAAGAAACCTCTATACATTTCCAAGATATTACTTTATCAGTAGAGCAGGGTAACAATAGGGTTATTTCCTCTTTGCATAGTAACACTTTCAGGTAATTCTCTCCTGCATGCTAGAAGTAGTCACCCTAGACATGTTCTTAAGGTTATTGCCAAGGGTCAATTTATTTGGTTAAAACGTAACTCAACCCTGCAGAGTGAATATCTACAAGAAAATAAAGAATTGAAATACCGGCTTAAATCTAGGGGATACCCAGGAAATGTGGTTGAGAGGGCATTTAGAGAGTTGTAGACTTCCATGTGGATATCATGATGGCTCAAAGGGCAAGCCCACCTTTGTAACTGCCTTCTCTTACCAATATGAAGAGGTGTGTTCCATTGTTAAGATAATTTTACCCATTCTCCTGGGAGATAAACAGTTAAAACAAACAGTGGTAGAAGGTTGTAGATGTGTATACAAAAATAACCTTACCCTTGGTAATCTTTTATCCCCAAGTCTCTTAAAACCAGATAGCTCTAAATGTTCTTGGCTCCAATTTAAAGGTACTTTTAGTTGTGGGAGGAGAAAATGCAAATCTAGTGACCATATCTCTGTGACGAGTACTTTTAAATCAGCCATTACCAGTTAAATATATGATACTAAGGTTTGCATTAACTACGCTAGCACTTATGTGATCTACGTTATTAAATGCACGTTTTGTTGTGGCTACTATATTGGTAGAACAATCAGACATAGGTACTTGAATCAGGGAACATTTGCCATACATCTTGGGAGGAATTACCTGCACCGCCTTATCAAGACACTTCATTGATGTACACTGTAGCATAAAAAGTTGATTACTTTAGATGGCAGGCCATTGAGCAAGTGTTTCGTCCACCGAGAGGGGGTGACAAATACAGAACTCTCTGCTGTCAGGAGATATATTGGATTTTTAAATTGGATAGCTTAGTTCTGAAGGGTTTCATTTCTGAATTTTATATGATTAATTAATGGGAGTAAATCCATTTAATTTAAATTGTGACTCATCACTATAACAATTCTGTATTTCCAATTTCAGATGTATGTTTATTGCAATTTATACTTTATGCATTTATTATTTGCTTTGTTATTACATATTAATTATATCTTTTCATGATTCAACTTGATGATCAAGGGTTCAATTTGAGAAATATATTTGCGTGCTTTGATTTTAACCAAAAGTAGAAGTATGTTTGACTTTTTAAAATTTCCAATTAGGTGTAAAAAGAAAAACAATCAGTTAGTGCAATTACCACTCAGTTTAACTATTATAGTCTTACTTTGTTTCCTCTTATGGTAGAAAATAAAGATGTTAAATAGTCATCAAAAGGCACCAAAAGGGAAAGTTGTTATATCTTTTCATGATTCAACTTGATGATCAAGGGTTCAATTTGAGAGGTATCTTTGTGTGCTTTGTTTTTAACCAATAGTATGTTTGACTTTTTAAAATTTCCAATTAGGTGTAAAAAGAAAAACAATCAGTTAGTGCAATTACCAGAATGTTTAACTATTATAGTAGTACTTTGTGTCCTCTTATGGTAGAAAATAAAGATGTTAAATAGTCATCAAAAGGCACCAAAGGGGAAAGTTGTTATATCCAGTTGGTACATATTACAACAAAAATCTTCCTGTTGTTTGATCCCCAGCTGCAGCTCCTCCAAAACGCTACTTGTCTTGCAACTTAAACAAACATCTGATTTTCCCACGACTGAAGAGCGCAAATTGCTGCAGGAACAAAAAAAGCCCTAAAGATTTGTTGCATGTGTTGGGTAGGGTGCGAAATATAAGTTGAAAGTAAATAGTTTTCGCACAAGCGTTATCCTGACGTGCGTTATATTCAATTGTGCTAAACTGAAGGCATTTACTTTCAACTTGCAATACAGGCACTACTTCCAACATGCGCAAAGAGCTGCAATATACCACTTTTCACTCACACGCAAGTTAGCGCGACACTCGTAATCTAGCCTCTACTGAGGGCTTTCCAAACATCTTGTAAAATAGCAAAACATTGCTCTGTGTGTGTGTGTGTGTATATATATATATATATATACAGGGAGTGCAGAATTATTAGGCAAGTTGTATTTTTGAGGATTAATTTTATTATTGAACAACAACCATGTTCTCAATGAACCCAAAAAACTCATTAATATCAAAGCTGAATAGTTTTGGAAGTAGTTTTTAGTTTGTTTTTAGTTATAGCTATTTTAGGGGGATATCTGTGTGTGCAGGTGACTATTACTGTGCATAATTATTAGGCAACTTAACAAAAAACAAATATATACCCATTTCAATTATTTATTTTTACCAGTGAAACCAATATAACATTCACAAATATACATTTCTGACATTCAAAAACAAAACAAAAACAAATCAGTGACCAATATAGCCACCTTTCTTTGCAAGGACACTCAAAAGCCTGCCATCCATGGATTCTGTCAGTGTTTTGATCTGTTCACCATCAACATTGCGTGCAGCAGCAACCACAGCCTCCCAGACACTGTTCAGAGAGGTGTACTGTTTTCCCTCCTTGTAAATCTCACATTTGATGATGGACCACAGGTTCTCAATGGGGTTCAGATCAGGTGAACAAGGAGGCCATGTCATTAGATTTTCTTCTTTTATACCCTTTCTCGCCAGCCATGCTGTGGAGTACTTGGATGCGTGTGATGAAGCATTGTCCTGCATGAAAATCATGTTTTTCTTGAAGGATGCAGACTTCTTCCTGTACCACTGCTTGAAGAAGGTGTCTTCCAGAAACTGGCAGTAGGACTGGGAGTTGAGCTTGACTCCATCCTCAACCCGAAAAGGCCCCACAAGCTCATCTTTGATGATACCAGCCCAAACCAGTACTCCACCTCCACCTTGCTGGCGTCTGAGTCGGACTGGAGCTCTCTGCCCTTTACCAATCCAGCCACGGGCCCATCCATCTGGCCCATCAAGACTCACTCTCATTTCATCAGTCCATAAAACCTTAGAAAAATCAGTCTTGAGATATTTCTTTGCCCAGTCTTGACGTTTCAGCTTGTGTGTCTTGTTCAGTGGTGGTCGTCTTTCAGCCTTTCTTACCTTGGCCATGTCTCTGAGTATTGCACACCTTGTGCTTTTGGGCACTCCAGTGATGTTGCAGCTCTGAAATATGGCCAAACTGGTGGCAAGTGGCATCTTTGCAGCTGCACGCTTGACTTTTCTCAGTTCATAGGCAGTTATTTTGCGCCTTGCTTTTTCCACACGCTTCTTGCGACCCTGTTGACTATTTTGAATGAAACGCTTGATTGTTCGATGATCACGCTTCAGAAGCTTTGCAATTTTAAGAGTGCTGCATCCCTCTGCAAGATATCTCACTATTTTTGACTTTTCTGAGCCTGTCAAGTCCTTCTTTTGATCCATTTTGCCAAAGGAAAGGAAGTTGCCTAATAATTATGCACACCTGATATAGGGTGTTGATGTCATTAGACCACACCCCTTCTCATTACAGAGATGCACATCACCTAATATGCTTAATTGGTAGTAGGCTTTCGAGCCTATACAGCTTGGAGTAAGACAACATGCATAAAGAGGATGATGTGGTCAAAATACTAATTTGCCTAATAATTCTGCACTCCCTGTATATATATATATATATATATATATATATATATATATATATATATATATATATATATATATATATATATATATATATATATATATATATATATATATATATATATACATATACTCTCACATGCAGTGTTAAGTTGTATCACAGAGAAATCTTCAAGTTGTCTAAAAGCAAATCAGTTTACATTATTTCATTTTATTGTTTAAAAAGATAGATAACACCTTTGCTACAATTTCCCCAGCTTTGCATAACCAACATTGTTATATTAATATACTTTATAACCTCTAAGTTTGCCTGTTTCTAAGACACTGCAGGCCACCCTGACTTCAGTGCTTTTTATTAGCTTTTTAAATCTTGCACAACAGCCAGACAGTGTTTGTTCATGTGTGCCATATAGATAACATTATGCTCACTCCCATGAGCGAGCATAATGCTCATTATTGGCTAATATGCAAGATTTTAAAAAGCACTGAGATAAGGGGTCAGTCTGCAGATGCTTAGAAACAAGGTTATCACAGTGGTAAAAAGTATATTAATATAACAGTGTTATGCAATAATCTGGTAATGGGTAATAAAGGGATTATCTATCTTTTTTTTAAAAAACAGCAATTTTCAAGTAGACTGTGCCTTAAAGAAGAATAGCACAGCGTCAGATAGGAGGAAGAAAAACACCCATTACACATTGGAAGGGGATTTCTATGTTTATATCTATCCACAAAGGCAAACAATCATTTTTCATTTAATAAATGATCACTTGGGTGAGACAAAACAAGATGTTTTACTAACAGAGTTATGAAGGTTAAAAAGAATACATTTTATACCAACTGGCTTCTGTAAAATGTAGCTATTTGCTGCTATTAATAAAAAAAAGGAAGAAGACAAACTATGTGGTTTATTGATGAACTAACAGTGAACAATGTAAACTTTACAATGTAAATCTAAAGTGTATTTAACCCCTTAATGACCGGACCATTTTTCAATTTTCTTACCCTTAATGACAATGGCTATTTTTACATTTCTGCGGTGTTTGTGTTTAGCTGTAATTTTCCTCTTACTCATTTACTGTACCCACACATATTATATACCGTTTTTCTCGCCATTAAATGGACTTTCTAAAGATACCATTATTTTCATCATGTCTTATAATTTACTACAAAAAAAATAATAAAATATGAGGAAAAAATGGAAAAAAACACACTTTTTCTAACTTTGACCCCCAAAATCTGTTACACATCTACAATCACCAAAAAACACCCATGCTAAATAGTTTCTAAATTTTGTCCTGAGTTTAGAAATACCCAATGTTTACATGTTCTTAGCTTTTTTTGCAAGTTATAGGGCCATAAATACAAGTAGCACTTCGCTATTTCCAAACCACTTTTTTTCAAAATTAGCGCTAGTTACATTGGAACCCTGATATCTGTCAGGAATACCTGAATATCCCTTGACATGTATATATTTTTTGTTAGAAGACAACCCAAAGTATTGATCTAGGCACATTTTGGTATATTTTATTCCACCATTTCACCGCCAAATGCGAGCAAATAAAAAAAAAACTTTACATTTTTCACAATTTTAGGTTTCTCACTGAAATTATTTACAAACAGCTTGTGCTATTATGGCACAAATTGTTGTAAAAGCTTCTTTGGGATCCCCTTTGTTCAGAAATAGCAGACTTATATGGCTTTGGCATTGCTTTTTGGTAATTAGAAGGCCGCTAAATGCTGCTGCGCACCACACGTAAATTATGCCCAGCAGTGAAGGGGTTAATTAGGTAGGTTGTAGGGAGCTTGCAGGGTTAATTTTAGCTTTAGGGTAGAGATCAGCCTCCCACCTGACACATCCCACCCCCTGATCCCTCCCAAACAGCTCTCTTCCCTCCCCCACCCCACAAATGTCCCCGCCATCTTAAGTACTGGCAGAAAGTCTGCCAGTACTAAATAAAAGGAGTTTTTTTTTTTATAAAAAAAATAAAATATTTTAGCTGTGATGGACTCCTGCCTTAGCCCCAACCTCCATGATCCCCCCCCCCAGCTCTCTAACCCTCTCCCCTATCTAATTGCGGCCATCTTGGGTACTGGCAGCTGTCTGCCAGTACCCAATTTGCCCAAAAACAAAAGTATTTTTTGCTCTTTTGCTTTTTTTGGGGGTTTTCTGTAGTGTAGCAGCCCCCCACAATACCCCTACCCCCCTCCCCCTCCCAGATCCTTTTATATTATTTAAAAAAAAATCTTTCCCCCCCCCCTCTTCCCTCCTCATTGGTGTCAGTGGCCAGCTAATGCGCGCACGCGCGCCCCCCGCACGCTCCCGGCACCCGGCGTGCACATTGCACTTCTAGGAACCGGATGCCGGGTAGCGATGGGCCGCCCACCCGCCTCCCTGTTGCGCTCCCACCCACCAACGAACCGGCACCATCGCTACCGGTGCAGAGAGGGCCACAGAGTGGCCCTCTCTGCATCGGAGTCTTCTAAAAAGGTATTGCAGGATGCCTCCATATGGAGGCATCACTGCAATACCCTGAGAGCTGCTGGAAGCGATTGCGATCGCTTCCAGCACTCTCTTAGACAACTGACGTACCAGGTACGTCCATTGTCATTAACTACTTGTTAATGCATGACGTACCTGGTACGTCAGTTGTCATTAAGGGGTTAATGACACTGTACCTCTAGGTGACGTCTTGGAGTGCTTATATGACAGTGCCCCTACTCAATTATAATTAAAGTGTATAAAATTATTCAGTTCCATGGGGCTGATTTATCATGGCCTGAATGGGGCCAAATACCTCTTTTTCCCCGGGAGGCTTTAGGCTCGCCGGAAACAAGAGTTAGGAAACAGCAATCTTAAGACCGCTGCTCCTTAACTCGTCTGCCGCCTCTGAGGCTGCGGACATCAATCTGCACGTCACATATGATCGGGTTGATTGACACCCCCTGCTAGCGGAATTGGCCGCAAATCTGCAGGGGGCGGCATTGTACAAGCAGTTTACTAGAACTGCTTGTGCAATGTTAAATGCCGACAGCATATGCTGTTGGTATTCAGCGATGTCTGGCAGACATGATACTCTACAGCATATCATGTCCGCCAGACATCGATAAAACGGCCCCATGTATCAGTATTTGTACCTGGCCAGAGGGTACGTAAATTATTTTGCTGTGAACAGATTCTATACAGATATATTAAATCCATGAGGATTATATTAGCTGAGATACAGTTTGCCAATAGCAACATTTCTCAACTACAGTCCTCAAGTCCCCTAACAAGCTAGATTTAAAGGATTTCCCTTCCTGGTGAATCATTCACAGTGATTCATCTCCTGAGCAGCATAAGAAGGCAAATACTTAAAAGGTGGCTTGTTATGGGTACTTTGATGACTGGCATGGATGCATGGAACAACTTTACCCCCTTGACTGTCAGTAAGCATTGTCTTGCCAGCTAGACTTTAAAAAAGAAAATATTTTGCAAAAAAAAAAAAAAATAGACACAAGGAATTGTACTGCTTGGTGACTGGATTGCCTGGAGTATTATATGTACCCCAACTGATGACAACATCAGATTATGCTTAGTGATAACACTTTGCATACTATTGTGTTTGGCCTTCAATTTACAGTGTGAAAATGTTTATACAAAGTATGATTGGGAAAAAGCAATTGCAGATAGTGTGTCACATTATGTAATGCTGTAACAGACAAGGAATACGTACATTGTTCAGCTTCAGCTTGCTCTTATCCTGTTTCTGCAGGTGCCCAGACAGGTGATAAAGTACTGCTCTGCTCCTCCTGCGGTTGGCATTGAACCCTGGTGGCCTGGTGTCTGTGTGAATTTCCAAGTCGTCCTCTTCTGTTTTTTAAGGAAAATAAATAAAAAGGATCAGCTCTAGAACCAAAGACAAATAGTTATCATATAAATAAATATATATATATAGTATTGATGTCCCTCTCACTCTCTCTCTCTCTCTATATATAAAAATATAAATATATATACATATACACAGGTATACCTCACTCATACAGCGGGTTAGGGACCGGAGCCCCAATGTAAAGTGAAAACCACCTTAAAGTGAAACAAGAGAGTAGTAGCTTTTTTTTTCTTTTTACTTTCAATTGTGTTTAAAAAATAAAACATGTTTGAACTAACATATATTAGGTGTGCAGTATCGCTAAGTTTAGTTTAACACTAGCACAGTACAGTACAGTATTCAATTAGAATTTAATAAAAAACTGTACATCGCGCTAGAAGGGGGTGTCAATCATCCCGATCGTATTGGATCGGGATGATTTCAGTCCACCACCTAAAAAGTGGCAGAGAAGTTAAGGAGCAGCGGTCTTACGACCGCTGCTTCTTAAAGGGACATGAAACCCCAAATTTTACTTTCATGATTCAGATTCAGAATACAATTTTAAACAACTTTTTAATTTACTTCTTTTATTTAATTTGCTTCCTTCTCTTGTTATCCTTTGCTTTGTTTATCTAGGAAAGCTCAGGAGAAGCAAATAACCTAGGTTATACCTGCTGATTGGTCTCTGCATATATATGGCTCACCCATGTGTTCAGTTAGAAACCAGTAGTGCACTGCTGCTCCTTCAACAATGATACCAAGAGAATAAAACAAATTAGATAATAGAAGTAAGTTAAAAGTTGTTTAAAATTGTATTCTCTTTCTGAATAATCAAAGAAAAATTTTGGTGTTTCATGTCCCTTTAACTGCTGTTTCAGGGGGGCCAGAAACTATCGGCATGGAGTGCACTGCAATGTTGTAAATAGACCAAACAGCGCATAACAAAATGGTGCCAGTCGCCTTTCTCGCAATCTCACAATGAGTACAGTACTGTTTCAAATTTCTTGGAGGTTGAACTTCAGCTCCAGATTAGCGCTTTATTACTGAAGCGCTGTAAAGCAAGGTATACTTGTATGTATGACTGTATACTGTATATATATCATATAAACGAAGCACTCACTGGTCTCATCAAGTGATACAAACTTTATTCCATAGTGACGTTTCAGAGTGTTCACCCCTTCATTAGATTTATATATATATATTGTATTTAAATATATAGATATTTATATTGATATTCGTATATCTCTTTGTCTCTATCTATCTATCTATCTATCTATCTATCTATCTATCTATCTATCTATCTATATATCTAGCTATCCATCTAGACAACTTAAACACTGTCCTTTTAAACATCTCTTGTTGAATCTAGCATAGATCAATGGCTTAATAGGTGTCGGATACTCATGGGGCCCCAGATAAGAACATGATACGATTAGTAAGATAATTAGGATGAAAAAAAGTTAATTATTTCTACTGTGGACTACGTTCTTGAGAAAGGTTAGTAATAATTCAGGAGTTCACAGGTATATTTCTCAATTATTAAAAGGCAGCTCTCGACAAGGGAGCAGGAACAAGCAGAGTCTGCACTTCAGCTTCCAACTTCCTCTCATCCTGTGAGCAGACAGCTTCTGTAATTAATCACAAGTAGCTTTTCCACCGTCTTGTCATGTTTTACTTAATAGGATACATGAAACCTGCCCCTGTTCTGCTTTGTGGATAAATTAGACAGAATGTATATACAGTAGCTCCCCACTGCTCAGTCTGCAGTCCCTAGACATTATTACTGCCTGTTACTTCCACCTGGTCCAGAAGGGGACTATTTAATATAGACAAGCAGCAAGAAAGCATCTTAACTTACACACTGCCACAATAGTTATAATCAGAGCATCTTGGGATAGGGTCATTATTATTCATCTATCAGAGCAGGATTTATCAAAGAGATTTTCATAAAATCGCGAGCATAAATCCCCATATGACTGAATCCCCTGATTTATTAATGCGAAGTGTACCTAAAATTGGGCAAGTCCAACTATAAATTCCTCTCACTTCGTTCACGTTCACCAAGGCACACCGGTGCGCTCAATAAAGGCTACATTTGCTAGTCTTAGTCGCATTTCCTAGATTCTGCCTTAGCATTATGCCCAGTTACCAATTTATCACTCAAAAACATTCACACGCAAAGTTTTTCTACAAATACGAGCATTATAGTTCTCCATAGGTATTATGAAGAACAGCATTAGAAATCACTATGTTTTTGATCTTGTGTCATGTTTACATACATTTCTGATTGAGTACTTTCTGATTCTAGCAGGTCTATCTTTTGCTAGATGCATATGCCAAATATAGAATGTAAAATTGCCCCCCAAACATTGTAAATTAAATTGTATTAAGATTTTGAATGTGTTACGGTTATATTGGGTCATTTTTATAACAAAGTTAAAGTAAAAATGTATTGCGGTAACTCACCAAAATGAATGCACAAATTTTCCCCATGTAAAACACAACTGTTATAGATTACTTGAAGAGCGCAAAAAATACAACCTAAAAAAACAAGGGTTTTGAAACGATAAATCAGGAGAACTTGCCTTGTTTGCGTGGAGAAAACAGAATTTATGCTTACCTGATAAATTACTTTCTCTTACGGTGTATCCAGTCCACGGATTCATCCTTACTTGTGGGATATTCTCATTCCCTACAGGAAGTGGCAAAGAGAGCACACAGCAGAGCTGTCCATATAGCTCCCCCTCAGGCTCCGCCCCCCCCAGTCATTTGACCGACGGTTAGGAGAAAAAGGAGAAACCATAGGGTGCAGTGGTGACTGTAGTTTTACAAAAATAAATTTGAACCTGACTTAATTGCCAGGGCGGGCCGTGGACTGGATACACCGTAAGAGAAAGTAATTTATCAGGTAAGCATAAATTCTGTTTTCTCTTACATGGTGTATCCGGTCCACGGATTCATCCTTACTTGTGGGATACCAATACCAAAGCTTTAGGACACGGATGAAGGGAGGGAACAAGACAGGTAACCTAAACGGAAGACACCACTGCTTGCAAAACCTTTCTCCCAAAAATAGCCTCCGAAGAAGCATTGAATTTGTAAAATTTGGCAAAAGTATGCAGTGAAGACCAAGTCGCTACCTTACAAATCTGTTCAACAGAAGCCTCATTCTTGAAAGCCCATGTGGAAGCCACAGCTCTGGTGGAATGAGCGGTAATCCGTTCAGGAGGCTGCTGTCCAGCAGTCTCATATGCCAATCGGATGATGCTTTTCAGCCAGAAGGAAAGAGAGGTAGTAGTCACTTTTTGACCTCTCCTCTTACCAGAATAGACAACAAACAAGGATGATGTTTGTCTGAAATCTTTAGTTGCTTTTAAATAGAATTTTAAAGCACGAACCACATCAAGATTGTGTAACAGTCGTTCCTTCTTAGAAACTGGATTAGGGCACACAGAAGGAACAATGATTTCCTGGTTAATATTCTTATTAGAAACCACTTTTGGAAGGAAACCAGGTTTGGTACGCAAAACAACCTTATCTGCATGGAACACCAGATAGGGTGAATTACACTGCAAAGCAGACAATTCTGAAACTCTTCGAGCAGAAGAAATAGCTACCAAAAACAAAACTTTCCAAGATAATTGTAACAACCTTCCTATGCAATTTAGGGTTAATTTCTTGCCTCTCTTTCAATTCACTATCCTTTATAAGGCATGCCCTCACCTTATACCTTTGCTTGGTATTAAGGATTTCCACCTGCTATACTAGCCTATCAGCTCTTGCTGACATTTGGGACTCAGCCTAATCCAGTTCCTGACAGAGATTCTCTGAACTAGCTACCTTGCTCAACTATCACCATTACCTGCTGTATCTAACTACCTCAGGACTTCCCCTGTGATCCTCTCTCCTCTCGGCTCCACCGGACCGCATCGGAGCATCAGCTGACAGGCGGGTGACGTCACCGACGGCCGCTCCGTTCATCTCCGCTCACGCCACGCTACTGTCTCCCATACCGGCTGCCTTCCGCTGTTTGGAACAACTCTGCAGAGCATATACCTTATTCCTCACTTACAGTTTGACATCCTCACATATCCTTATTCCACGCTTGGTAAGCGAACTTTGATCCAGTATATTTCAGTTACAAACTTATATTTGAATTCATATATATAATAACTCCTTGCTTAATATTGTTTTTACTTAAGTTTCTACCAATTCTCTTTTTATATAACATAATCAATGTTTGCTGTTAGCCACAGTATTTTACAGACACAAATACTGAGCTAACAATTAACTATAACAACTTATCCTGTTAATATCATATAGATACAAGACATTGCCTATATGAAAACAATTGGGATTACATATCTAACTTTGACTACATGTTTCTTAGTGAACTTTACACTTTGCAATTATTAATACTGACATTTGTATGTCTGGATTGTTACAATAATAACTTAATATCTATGGAATGTAAAGGTTCAAACGGAACCCCTTGAAGAACTGAAAGAACTAAATTGAGACTCCATGGAGGAGCTACAGGTTTACAGACAGGCTTGATTCTAACTAGAGCCTGTGCAAACGCCTGAACGTCTGGTACTGCTGCCAGACGCTTGTGTAACAGGATAGACAGAGCAGATATCTGTCCCTTTAAGGAACTAGCTGACAATCCCTTCTCCAATCCTTCTTGGAGAAAAGACAATATCCTTGGAATCCTAATCTTACTCCACGAGTAACCCTTGGATTCACACCAACAAATATATTTCCGCCATATCTTATGGTAAATTTTCCTGGTGACAGGCTTTCTGGCCTGGATCAGAGTATCTATAACTGATTCAGAGAACCCACGCTTAGCTAGAATTAAGTGTTCAATCTCCAAGCAGTCAGTTGCAGAGAAACTAGATTTGGATGCTTGAATGGACCCTGTATTAGAAGATCCTGCCTCGATGGCAGCTTCCATAGTGGAACTGATGACATGTCCACTAGGTCTGCATACCAAGTCCTGCGTGGCCACGCAGGCGCTATCAGAATTACCGAAGCCTTCTCCTGTTTGATTCTGGCTATTAGCCGAGGGAGAAAAGGAAACGGTGGAAAGACATAAGCTAGACTGAAGGACCAAGGCGCTACTAGAGCATCTATCAATGCCGCCTTGGGGTCCCTGGACCTGGATCGGTAAAGGGGAAGTTTGGTGTTCTGACTGGACGCCATCAGATCCAATTCTGGAATGCCCCATAGCTGGGTCAGCTGAGCAAAAACCTCCGGGTGGAGGTCTGACGACTCAGAAAATCCGCCTCCCAGTTGTCTACTCCTGGGATGTGAATTGCAGATAGGTGGCAGGAGTGATCCTCCGCCCATTTGATGATCTTGGTTACTTCCTTCATCGCTAGGGAACTCTTTGTTCCTCCCTGATGATTGATGTATGTTACAGTCGTGATGTTGTCTGACTGAAATCTGATGAATTTGGCCTCCGCTAGTTGAGGCCATGCCTGGAGCGTGTTGAATATCGCTCTCAGTTCCAAAAAGTTTATCGGGAGAAGAGATTCTTCCCGAGACCATAGGCCCTGAGCTTTCAGGGAGTCCCAGACCACACCCCAGCCTAACATACTGGCATCGGTCGTGACAATGATCCACTCCGGTCTGCGTAAGCACATTCCCTGAGACAGGTGATCCTGAGACAACCACCAGAGAAGAGAATCTCTGGTTTTCTGGTCCATTTGTATTTGAGGAGACAAATCTGCATAATCCCCATTCCACTGTTTGAGCATGCACAGTTGCAGTGGTCTGAGATGAATTTGGGCAAAAGGGACAACGTCCATTGCCGCAACCATTAATCCGATTACCTCCATGCACTGAGCTACAGAAGGCCGAGGAATGGAATGAAGAACTCGGCAAGTAGTTAAAAGCTTTGACTTCCTGACCTCTGTCAGAAATATTTTCATTTCTACCGAGTCTATGAGTGTTCCCAGGTTGTGAGCGGGGACAGAGAACTTTTTTCTATGTTCACCTTCCACCCGTTAGACCTTAGAAAGGCCAGAACAATGTCCGTATGAACCTTGGCTCTGTGAAAAGACGACGCCTGTATTAAGATGTCGTCTAGGTAAGGTGCTACTGCAATGCCCTGCGGTCTTAGTACCGATAGAAGGGACCCTAGCACCTTTGTGAAAATTCTGGGAGCGGTGGCCAACCCGAAAGGAAGGGCCATGAACTGGTAATGCGTGTCCAGAAAGGCGAACCTTAGGAACTGATGATGATCTTTGTGGATAGGAATATGTAGGTACGCATCCTTTAGATCCATGGTAGTCATATATTGACCTTCCTGGATCATCGGTAAGATTGTCCGAATGGTTTCCATTTTGAATGATGGAACTCTGAGGAATTTGTTTAGAATTTTTAGATCCAGGATTGGCCTGAAAGTTCCTTCCTTTTTGGGAACTACAAACAGGTTTGAGTAAAAGCCCAGTCCTTGTTCTGAAATTGGAACTGGGTGTATCACTCCCATCTTTAGAAGATCTTCTACACAGCGTAAGAACGCCTGTTTCTTTGTCTGGTCTGAAGACAAACGATAAATGTGGAACCTTCCCCTTGGAGGAGAGTCCTTGAATTCTAGAAGATACCCCTGAGTAACAATTTCTAATGCCCAGGGATCTGGAACATCTCTTGCCCAAGCCTGAGCAAAGAGAGAAAGTCTGCCCCCTACTAGATCCGGTCCCGGATCAGGGGCTACCCCTTCATGCTGTCTTAGTAGCAGCCGCAGGCTTCTTGGCCCTTGTTCCAGCCCTGCAAAGGCTTCCAGGTTGCTTTGGGTTGAGAAGCATTACCCTCTTGCTTTGCGGTTGCAGAGGTTGAAGCAGGTCCGCTCCTGAAGTTGCGAAAGGAGCGAAAATTAGCCTTGTTTTTGGCCTTAAACGGTCTATCTTGTGGAAGGGCATGGCCCTTTCCCCCAGTGATATCCGAAATAATTTCTTTCAACTCTGGGCCGAATAAGGTCTTTCCCTTGAAAGGAATATTTAGTAATTTTGTTTTGGACGACACGTCAGCCGACCACGATTTGAGCCAAAGCGCTCTTCGCGCCATAATGGCAAAACCAGAATTTTTCGCCGCTAACTTAGCTAATTGTAAAGCGGCATCTGTGATAAAAGAATTAGCCAGCTTTAGAGCATGAATTCTATCCATGACTTCGTCATATGAAGTCTCCCTCTGGAGCGACTCCTCCAGCGCCTCAAACCAAAAATCCGCTGCAGTAGTTACAGGAATAATGCAGGCAATCGGTTGAAGAAGGAAACCTTGTTGAACAAATATTTTCTTTAGTAAACCTTCTAATTTTTTATCCATAGGATCTTTGAAAGCACAACTGTCTTCTATTGGTATGGTTGTGCGCTTGGCTAGTGTTGAAACTGCTCCCTCTACCTTAGGGACCATCTGCCACGCGTCCCGCCTGGGGTCAGTTATGGGGAACATTTTCTTAAAGATAGGGGGGGGGAACAAAAGGTACACCTGGTCTCTCCCACTCCCTAGTCACAATATCCACCACCCTCTTCGGGATCGGAAACGCATCAGTGTATACAGGGACTTCTAGAAACTTGTCCATTTTACACAATTTTTCTGGGACCACCATGGGGTCACAATCATCCAGCGTAGCTAAAACCTCCTTAAGCAGTACGCGGAGGTGTTCCAGCTTAAATTTAAACGCTAAGGAATCTGATTCTGCCCGCTGAGAAACCTTTCCTGTGTCAGAAATTTCTCCCTCGGACAGTACATCTCTCACTGCCACTTCAGAGTGTTGTGAGGGTACAACAGATAAATCATCCAAAACTTCTGATTGCTCATCCTCTGTTCTTAAAACTGAGCTATCACACTTTTTTGGAAAAACTGGCAGTTTGGATAGAAATGCTGCAAGGGAATTATCCATGACTGCTGCTAATTGTTGTAATGTAATAGGGGCCAATGCGCTAGAGGTACTAGGCATCGCTTGCGCGGGCGTAACTGGTGTTGACACATGGGGAGAGGAAGGAGGACTATCCTCGTTACCTTCCGTTAAAGAATCATCTTGGGCTACATTTTTAAGTGTCACTGCATGGTCTTTAAAATGTTTAGATACCTTAGCACACTTTAAACACAAATGTAAAGGGGGTACCACCATGGCTATTAAACACATAGAACACGGTCTATCTGTAGGCTCAGACATGTTAAATAGACTTAGACAGCACTCAAATACAGTAAAACACAATTTTTGAAAAAACGGTACTGTGCCTTTAAATAATAAAAAGTGCACACTTTTTTACTAAATCTCCAAAATTCATCCAATCTTTATGAAATTTTCACCATATGATCCTAATGCTTTGAAATGATTGCACAGTACATTTCAAGTCAATTAACCCCTTACTGCCCAAACCGGAGCCAATTAAAGCTGGCAACCGGTTAGCAAACTACAGCACCATGCCACAGCCTCTGCTGTGGCCCTACCTTCCTTGGGGATTAGTTTTGACCAAAAATAAGCCTCTCTGAAGTCCTCAAGTAATCTCTGGACTCTTCACATGGAGCTGCATGAAGCTGTCTGAAAAATCAACTGCGCAACTGAGGTGCGAATTTCAGGCCCCCTCCCTCTTCACTCTGGAGTTGTGGGGCCTTCCCAAGCCAAAATAGGTGTCTAATTATATGCCATGGGGAATAAACCCCAAAAAAGTGTTTTAAATGTAATATAAACTTGTATAAATATCAGATTTTTGTAAAAAAATAATTGATTGCCCCTTAACAGTGTCCACCAGTGTTTTGAGCCTTTTCAAATAAGCCTTCCTTCTATACTAAGTCTCAGAATATGGCTTACCTTTCCCACATGGGGATTCTTGTCAGTCTTCTAGCATTACTAAGTCTTGACTAGAAAAAATGACTGAAACATACCTTAAAGCAGTTAAGCCTGCAAACTGTTCCCCCCAACTGAAGTTTTCTGGTACTCAACAGTCCTGTGTGGGAACAGCAATGGATTTTAGTTACAACATGCTAAAATCGTTTTCCTCTCAGCAGAAATCTTCATCACTTTCTGCCACAGAGTAAATAGTACAAACCGGCACTATTTTAAAATAACAAACTTTTGATTGAAGAAATAAAAACAGAATTTATGCTTACCTGATAAATTACTTTCTCCAACGGTGTGTCCGGTCCACGGCGTCATCCTTACTTGTGGGATATTCTCTTCCCCAACAGGAAATGGCAAAGAGTCCCAGCAAAGCTGGTCACATGATCCCTCCTAGGCTCCGCCCACCCCAGTCATTCGACCGACGGACAGGAGGAAATATATATAGGAGAAACCATATGATACCGTGGTGACTGTAGTTAGAGAAAATAATTCATCAGACCTGATTAAAAAACCAGGGCGGGCCATGGACCGGACACACCGTTGGAGAAAGTAATTTATCAGGTAAGCATAAATTCTGTTTTCTCCAACATTGGTGTGTCCGGTCCACGGCGTCATCCTTACTTGTGGGAACCAATACCAAAGCTTTAGGACACGGATGAAGGGAGGGAGCAAATCAGGTCACCTAAATGGAAGGCACCACGGCTTACAAAACCTTTCTCCCAAAAATAGCCTCCGAAGAAGCAAAAGTATCAAATTTGTAAAATTTGGCAAAAGTGTGCAGTGAAGACCAAGTCGCTGCCTTACATATCTGGTCAACAGAAGCCTCGTTCTTGAAGGCCCATGTGGAAGCCACAGCCCTAGTGGAGTGAGCTGTGATTCTTTCAGGAGGCTGCCGTCCGGCAGTCTCATAAGCCAATCGGATAATGCTTTTAAGCCAAAAGGAAAGAGAGGTAGAAGTCGCTTTTTGACCTCTCCTTTTACCAGAATAAACAACAAACAAGGAAGATGTTTGTCTGAAATCTTTAGTAGCCTCTAAATAGAATTTTAGAGCACGGACTACGTCCAAATTGTGTAACAAACGTTCCTTCTTTGAAACTGGATTCGGACACAAAGAAGGTACAACTATCTCCTGGTTAATATTTTTGTTGGAAACAACTTTCGGAAGAAAACCAGGCTTAGTACGCAAAACCACCTTATCTGCATGGAACACCAGATAGGGCGGAGAACACTGCAGAGCAGATAACTCTGAAACTCTTCTAGCAGAAGAAATTGCAACCAAAAACAAAACTTTCCAAGATAATAACTTAATATCTACGGAATGTAAGGGTTCAAACGGAACCCCTTGAAGAATTGAAAGAACTAGATTTAGACTCCAGGGAGGAGTCAAAGGTCTGTAAACAGGCTTGATCCTAACCAGAGCCTGAACAAATGCTTGAACATCTGGCACAGCTGCCAGACTTTTGTGAAGTAAAACAGATAAAGCAGAGATCTGTCCCTTCAGAGAACTTGCAGATAATCCTTTCTCCAAACCTTCTTGTAGAAAGGATAGAATCTTAGGAATTTTTATCTTGTTCCATGGGAATCCTTTAGATTCACACCAACAGATGTATTTTTTCCATATTTTATGGTAAATTTTTCTAGTTACAGGCTTTCTAGCCTGAATCAGAGTATCTATTACAGAATCTGAAAACCCACGCTTTGATAAAATCAAGCGTTCAATCTCCAAGCCGTCAGTTGGAGGGAAACCAGATTCGGATGTTCGAATGGACCCTGAACAAGAAGGTCCTGTCTCAAAGGTAGCTTCCATGGTGGAGCCGATGACATATTCACCAGGTCTGCATACCAAGTCCTGCGTGGCCACGCAGGAGCTATCAAGATCACCGATGCCCTCTCCTGATTGATCCTGGCTACCAGCCTGGGGATGAGAGGAAACGGTGGGAATACATAAGCTAGGTTGAAGGTCCAAGGTGCTACTAGTGCATCTACTAGGGTCGCCTTGGGATCCCTGGATCTGGACCTGTAGCAAGGAACCTTGAAGTTCTGACGAGACGCCATCAGATCCATGTCTGGAATGCCCCATAATTGAGTTATTTGGGCAAAGATTTCCGGATGGAGTTCCCACTCCCCCGGATGGAATGTCTGACGACTCAGAAAATCTGCTTCCCAATTTTCCACTCCTGGGATGTGGATCGCAGACAAGTGGCAGGAGTGATCCTCCGCCCATTGAATTATCTTGGTCACTTCTTTCATCGCCAGGGAAGTCCTTGTTCCCCCCTGATGATTGATATATGCAACGGTCGTCATGTTGTCTGACTGAAACCTTATGAATTTGGCCTTTGCTAGTTGAGGCCAAGCTCTGAGAGCATTGAATATCGCTCTCAGTTCCAGAATGTTTATCGGGAGAAGAGACTCTTCCCGAGACCATAGACCCTGAGCTTTCAGGGATTCCCAGACCGCGCCCCAGCCCACTAGGCTGGCGTCGGTCGTGACAATGACCCACTCTGGTCTGCGGAAGCTCATTCCCTGTGACAGATTGTCCAGGGTCAGCCACCAACGGAGTGAATCTCTGGTCTTTTGATCTACTTGAATCGTCGGAGACAAGTCTGTATAATCCCCATTCCACTGTCTGAGCATGCACAGTTGTAATGGTCTTAGATGAATTCGTGCAAAAGGAACTATGTCTATTGTTGCAACCATCAATCCTATTACTTCCATGCACTGCGCTATGGAAGGACGAGGAACAGAATGAAGTACTTGACAAGAGCTTAGAAGTTTTGATTTTCTGACCTCTGTCAGAAAAATCCTCATTTCTAAGGAATCTATTATTGTTCCCAAGAAGGGAACTCTTGTTGACGGGGACAGAGAACTTTTTTCTTTGTTCACTTTCCATCCGTGAGATCTGAGAAAGGCTAGGACGATGTCCGTATGAGCCTTTGCTTTTGACAGGGACGACGCTTGAATCAGGATGTCGTCCAAGTAAGGTACTACTGCAATGCCCCTTGGTCTTAGAACCGCTAGAAGGGACCCTAGTACCTTTGTGAAAATCCTTGGAGCAGTGGCTAATCCAAATGGAAGTGCCATAAACTGGTAATGCTTGTCCAGAAAAGCGAACCTTAGGAACTGATGATGTTCCTTGTGGATTGGAATATGTAGGTACGCATCCTTTAAATCCACGGTAGTCATAAATTGATTTTCCTGGATAGTAGGTAGGATCGTTCGAATAGTTTCCATTTTTAACGATGGTACCCTGAGAAATTTGTTTAGGATCTTTAGATCCAAAATTGGTCTGAATGTTCCCTCTTTTTTGGGAACTATGAACAGATTGGAATAAAATCCCATTCCTTGTTCTCTTATTGGAACTGGATGTATCACTCCCATCTTTAACAGGTCTTCTACACAATGTAAGAATGCCTGTCTCTTTATTTGGTTTGAAGATAATTGAGACCTGTGGAACCTTCCCCTTGGGGGTAGTTCCTTGAATTCCAGGAGATAACCTTGAGAAACTATTTCTAGCGCCCAAGGATCCTGAACATCTCTTGCCCAAGCCTGAGCAAAGAGAGAAAGTCTGCCCCCCACTAGATCCGGTCACGGATCGGGGGCTATCCCTTCATGCTGTTTTGGTAGCAGTGGTAGGCTTCTTGGCCTGCTTACCCTTGTTCCAGCCTTGCATTGGTTTCCAGGCTGGTTTGGGTTGTGAAGTATTACCCTCTTGCTTAGAGGATACAGAATTAGAGACTGGTCCGTTTCTGCGAAAGGGACGAAAATTAGGCTTATTATTAGCCTTAAAAGACCTATCCTGTGGGAGGGCGTGGCCCTTTCCCCCAGTGATGTCTGAAATAATCTCTTTCAAATCAGGTCCAAATAATGTTTTACCTTTGAAAGGAATGTTAAGCAATTTTGTCTTGGAAGACACATCCGCTGACCAAGACTTTAGCCAAAGCACTCTGCGCGCCACGACAGCAAACCCTGAATTTTTCGCCGCTAATCTAGCTAATTGCAAAGCGGCATCTAAAACAAAAGAGTTAGCCAATTTAAGTGCTTGAACTCTGTCCATAACCTCCTCATACGAAGATTCTTTACTGAGCGATTTTTCTAGTTCCTCGAACCAGAAACACGCTGCCATAGTGACAGGAACAATGCATGAAATTGGTTGTAGAAGGTAACCTTGCTGTACAAAAATCTTTTTAAGCAAACCCTCTAATTTCTTATCCATAGGATCTTTGAAAGCACAACTATCTTCGATAGGAATAGTAGTGCGTTTGTTTAGAGTAGAAACCGCCCCCTCGACCTTGGGGACTGTCTGCCATAAGTCCTTTCTGGGGTCGACTATAGGAAATAATTTCTTAAATATAGGGGGGGGGGGGACAAAAGGTATGCCGGGCCTTTCCCACTCTTTATTTACTATGTCCGCCACCCGCTTGGGTATAGGAAAAGCGTCGGGGGGCACCGGAACCTCTAGGAACTTGTCCATCTTACATAATTTCTCTGGAATGACCAAATTGTCACAATCATCCAGAGTAGATAACACCTCCTTAAGCAGTGCGCGGAGATGTTCTAATTTAAATTTAAATGTCACAACATCAGGTTCAGCTTGATGAGAAATTTTTCCTGAATCTGAAATTTCTCCATCAGACAAAACCTCCCTCATGGCCCCTTGAGATTGGTGTGAGGGTATGTCAGAACAGTTATCATCAGCGTCCTCTTGCTCTTCAGTGTTTAAAACAGAGCAATCACGCTTTCTCTGATAAGTAGGCATTTTGGATAAAAGATTTGCTATGGAGTTATCCATTACAGCCGTTAATTGTTGCATGGTAATAAGTATTGGCGCACTAGATGTACTAGGGGCCTCCTGTGTGGGCATAACTGGTGTAGACACAGTAGGGGATGATGTAGTATCATGTTTACTCCCCTCATTTGAGGAATCATCTTGGGCAATATCATTATCTGTTGCATTACTGTCCTTACTTTGTTTGGACACTATGGCACAATTATCACATAAATTTAAATGGGGAGACACATTGGCTTTCATACATATAGAACATAGCTTATCTGATGGTACAGACATGTTAAACAGGCTTAAACTTGTCAACAAAGCACAAAAAACGTTTTAAAATAAAACCGTTACTGTCACTTTAAATTTCAAACTGAAAACACTTTATTACTGAATATGTGAAAAAGTATGAAGGAATTGTTCAAAATTCACCAAAATTTCACCACAGTGTCTTAAAGCATTAAAAGTATTGCACACCAAATTTCAGAGCTTTAACCCTTAAATTAACGGAACCGGAGCCGTTTTTTACATTTAACCCCTATACAGTCCCAGAATGAGGCTCTGTCTATAACTAGAAAGGCCCCCATCTGAAAAAGGTGTCCAACACAGTGCCTGCCGTTTTTCTAAACGTTCCCCAAGATTATAATACCAATAATTAGTTAGAATCTGCATAATATGCCTAGTAAAGCAATTGTTTTAGCCCAGAAAAATGTCTACCAGTTTTTAAGCCCTTTTTGAAGCCCTTTATTCTTTTATGTTTAACTAAGAAAATGGCTTACCGGTCCCCATGAGGGGAAATGACAGCCTTCCAGCATTACATGGTCTTGTTAGAAATATGGCTAGTCATACCTTAAGCAGAAAAGACTGCTAACTGTTTCCCCCAACTGAAGTTACTTCATCTCAACAGTCCTGTGTGGAAACAGCAATCGATTTTAGTTACTGTCTGCTAAAAATCATCTTCCTCTTACAAACAGAAATCTTCATCCTTTTCTGTTTCAGAGTAAATAGTACATACCAGCACTATTTTAAAATAACAAACACTTGATAGAAGAATAAAACTACAAAAAACTCTTAACCATCTCCGTGGAGATGTTGCCTGTGCAACGGCAAAGAGAATGACTGGGGTGGGCGGAGCCTAGGAGGGATCATGTGACCAGCTTTGCTGGGACTCTTTGCCATTTCCTGTTGGGGAAGAGAATATCCCACAAGTAAGGATGACGCCGTGGACCGGACACACCAATGTTGGAGAAAACTACAAATCTAACACCACATTCACTTTACCCTCCCGTGGAGATGCTACTTGTTAGAGCGGCAAAGAGAATGACTGGGGGGGCGGAGCCTGAGGGGGAGCTATATGGACAGCTCTGCTGTGTGCTCTCTTTGCCACTTCCTGTAGGGAATGAGAATATCCCACAAGTAAGGATGAATCCGTGGACTGGATACACCATGTAAGAGAAATTTATAATAATTCACCCCAGCTCTCCTTCCAAACAGCGCAAATTATTATGTGCAATTATTTTATAAATTTGTGCGCACTGGTGTGGCTCCCCAAGGGTGAGCTGTAGAGATCTTGGAGGAGAATACAAAGGAGAATTCTCCTAGCTGTTGATAAATCTAGCCCTTATGTAGGGGAAACACTGGTACCAATGTTTTCTACAGTATTAGCTCAATGGGCAGATCATTTGTGTGTGACCCTTCTGCATTGAGATGACTCCATATTACAGATGGTGTAATACACAACATAAATGTTGAAAAAATTTAAAATTTACAGTGGCATAGCAATATTTCCCAAGATACTGTGTCAGCATTATATTTTAATTTCAAAAAATAGGAAAAGCTATTTTTAGGTATCTGTCATGATAGAGGTTTCCTTATTTTTCTTTTACTTCCTATGAGTGAAAACCTATGTGCATTAGTGCTTCCAGTAATAGCAAATGTACCTTTGTTGATAACTAGATATGTGCAATTCGTTTCGGTTCGATACGGAAATTAGGAAAATTCGGAAAATTCGGCGATTCAGATCGAACCGAATTTCCGAATTAAAATACTGCCGAATTTCGCGAATAAATCCGAATTACTTCGGATTTATTCGGTAAATTCGGATGGCCATGGATTACACTAGTATTGTACAGTATATTAGGTTATATCACTCTGCTATGGGTTACACCTAATATACAGTACATAATACTAGTCTAATCCCACCTAACACTTACCGAAATTCCGAATTTCCGAATAGAACCGAATCCAGCCGAATTTCTTCGAATCCGAATGAATCCGAAACGAATCCGAAACGAATCGATTCAAAATTTTCCGAATTCGAATCGATCCGAACAGAATTTCGAAAAATTCCGAACCGAACCAAATTTTTTCCCCATGCACATGTCAATTGATAACATTCCTATATAAATGAACATTGAAGCCACACATGTTTACATCCAGATGGTTTACTAAGGTACTTTAGATACATTGATATATATATTGCTAATAAAACATTTCATATTAAATGGACACTAAAGCCATTTTTTCTTTGTTTCATTTAAAAAAGGACATTTTAACTTGCACATTCTTGCATGTGAGCGTCTTTGTGCGTGTCTGTGTGTGGGACTGTGTGAGTAAGAAAGTATGAGTGTGTAAGTAAGAGTGTGTGAGACTAAGAGTGGGAATGTGTGATATTGTTTGAGAATAAGAGTGGGTGTAGTATGTATGTATGAATATATATATATATATATATATATATATATATATATATATATATATGTATACAGTATATATAGTATATATATATATATATTTAATGTCAAATAGCCGGTGGCCCAGCACTCCAACCTTAGTGCCCAAATAGTGACCTGGGTCAATCCCCAGGATTCAGATTCAAAACTTAGTAGTAAAGGAGGGCACTCACAGGATTTGAAATAGTCAATAAAGTTTATTACAAATACATCAAGCGTTATGCGTGAACTGTTATGGTCGACGTTTTGGCTCTTTCAGTGAGCCTTCTTCAAGACTAATTTTAAATTTTAATCCGGCTAACCAGCCGTGCTCCCAACGGAGTATGGAAGACAGAAGAAGGCTCACTGAAAGAGCCGAAACGTTGACCATGACAGTTCACGCATAATGCTTTCAGTATTTGTAATAAACTTTATTGACTATTTCAAATCCTGTGAGTGACCTCCTTTACTATTAAGTTTTATATATATATATATATATATATATATATATATATATATATATATATATATATATATATATATATATACAGTATATATATATATATATATATATATATATATATACAGTATATATATATATATATATATATATATATACACATACATACATACACCCACACACACACACCCTATTTAGCCAAAAGTATGTGGACACCGCTACTAACTACGAAATTATTGAGTTCAGGTGTTTCAGCCGCACCCATCCATTGCTAACAGGCGCATAAAATCCAGCACATACACATGGAATCTACATAGACAAACATTGGAAGTACAATGAGTTGCACTGAAGAGCACAGTGATTTTAAATTTGGCCTCATAGGATGAAACCTTTGCCACAAGACAGGTCATGAAATTTCTGCCCCACTAGATCTGCCCCAGTGCCAGAGGCATAGCTAGAAACCACAGAGCCAGAGAAAGAATCCTTGAAAGCCCCCCCCCCCATATATACACACATAGGGGTGGATTTACCAAGCAGCCAATGCTGCTATCTACCCCCATACTTTCCTGTTCACCGGAAATGTAAGTTAAGAAGCAGTGGTTTCCAGCCCAATCGGATATGATTGGCCGCAAATGTGCAGGGGGCGGCATTGCACAAGCATTTCACAAGAAATGCTTGTGCAATGATAAATGCTGACAGCGTATGCTACAGCGGATCATGTCCGCCCCGCACATTGATAAATCTACATCATAGACTCTTACATACACACACACACATACATACAGATACATATATACATACACAAACATTCTCACACAGAAACACTCAGACACACACAAAAATTCTCACAACACAGAAACATTCCCTCACTCTCAGACACACATACATAGAAACACTTAGACACACACACAAACACACTCAAAAACATTCACACACAAAGAAAAACACTCAGACACACACAAAAACTCTCATATATACATACACAAACATTCTCACACAGAAACACTCAGACACACACAAAAATTCTCACAACACAGAAACACTCCCTCTCTCTCAGACACACACACATAGAAACACTCAGACACACACACAAACACAGAAATACTGACACACTGAAAAACACTCACACACAAACATTCTCAGATCAAAACACTTAGACACACACACAAAAACGTGCATATAAAATAATAGTTATAATAACTACACCTACTGAACAACAAAATGGCACGCACACACTCTTACTCTGACATGCTCTTACTCCCCCACGCACATACACACTCACTCTCACACTAATTAATTCAAACACTCTTGAACACTCTTACACACTACACACACTGTCATTCTCAAAAACTCTCACACATTCCCTCTCTCTTACAGGCCCATTTATCAAAGGTCTTGCGGACCTGATCCGACACTGCGGATCAGGTCCGCAAGACCTCGCTAAATGCGGAGAGCAATACGCTCTCCGCATTTAACATTGCACCAGCAGCTCACAAGAGCTGCTGGTGCAACGCCGCCCCCTGCTGACTCGCGGCCAATCGGCCGCCAGCAGGGAGCTGTCAATCAACCCGATCGTATTCGATCGGGTTGATGTCTGGCGATTCCTGTCCGCCTGTTCAGAGCAGGCGGACAGGGTTATGGAGCAGCGGTCTTTTGACCGCTGCTTCATAAGTTGTGTTTCTGGCGAGTCTGAAGACTCGCCAGAAACACGGCCCTTCAAGCTCCATACGGAGCTTGATAAATGGGCCTGTATGTCTCCCACTCTTACTTACACGCTCCTACTTTCTTACTTGCACACACTCTCTCAGTAACACACACAGACACACACAATGCTTGATACAAAAATTATGTCTATCTAAGAGAAAAAAAAGTTTGGAAAAATGATGTATTCAGGGCCAGATGACGAGTGGAGCCAATATTTGCGCGCTAACGATAAGGGGTTTATCGCTGGGGTTTATGCTTGTTGGGTTGACTGCTGGTATTACGAGTTGAAGTAAATGCGAACGCTTGAGCGCAATTGTGATTCACGCTAGAATGATTACCGCATCCTCAGAGCTCTGGTTAACTGTTTCTCAAATCTAAAAAGTGTCACAAAACACCACCTAATAAAAATTATTCTAAAAACAAATTGCACACAAGTTATAAGGGCTCAAAAATATGAGATCTCATGTGTTAAAAAAAGTCAGACAAAGGGCTTTAACATAGACATACATACATATTCATCTCTAAAAATGTATATGTATGTATATTTAAATATATATATATATACAGTATATACTGTATATATATATATACATGAAA
>NC_069499.1:561891329-562041329 GCF_027579735.1 Bombina bombina
CGCTTGTTGGGTTAGCATCCTAGCGAAAACAGTTTACTTTCAACTCATAATACAAGGGCAACCAGACAAGCAGAAGCGTTAAATAGCGTTCCACTCAAAATCTGGCTTACAGTGAGCTCATCAATGCTGGTATTGTCCCCTAGAATCCATTACAGAATTTTCCTAAACTAGCTTTTCATGGATGCAAATGTTCTATACTGTATGTATGTATGTATGTATTTATTAGGATCCATCAACCAGCAGTAACAGAGAACATCATATTCGTACATCATATCAAAACCAACCAGTCAGAACAGCAAAACCAACATTCCTGCACATTATCCAGATAGAATAAACATAGTTTTACTTCCACCAATCATGAAAGAACACACATGGTTTGCATGGTATAAAGAATGTAATCTTACTGACAGGATATATTGATTTTACTGCAAAGGTTTTTATTCAATTTTTACCTCCTATTAAAATAATAAATACATTTGAAAATAAGGAGACTTTACCCACAATGTACATTGTATGCAAATCTAAATTTGCCTTCATACTACTGGCTTATTTATTCTGTTAAGCAAAAAATACCAAAATTATAATCATATAAAGGGGCATATTTATCAAGCTCCGTATGGAGCGCAGCTCCATAACTTGTCAGCATGCTCTGAGGCCGCGGACAGAAATCAACCCGATCGAATACAATCAGGTTGATTGACACCCCCTGCTAGCGGCCGATTGGCCGCGAATCTGCAGGGGGCGGCATTGCACCAAGCAGTTCACAAGAACTGCTGGTGCAATGATAAATGCCGACAGCGTATGCTGTCGGCATTTATCGATGTGCGGTGGACATGATACGCTACTTCGTATCATGTCCGCTCGCACATTGTTAAAAATGTAAATAATACAGGGTCTTATGCAGAGAAAAAAAGCTTTTTAACCAATTAATTATTATGCAGAAAAATGATGATACTGAAACAGACAGCACAAGTGTAATATTTGTGCTACACAGAAGAAGGTTTTTCCTAACAGACCACCTTTCACAGCCTTCTTGAAGATAACTAAGACTAGCTTGTCATATTTTACTTACTGTGCCGGTGAACATCTCACACTAACAGCCAAGGAGTTCCCGTTCCCATTTTTAAGTTTTGCTGACAATGTTCAATAGCTACCGATACTGGTGGGGGATGGAGCGATACATGTAAGAGCTTGCATAATTGGAAATAATTGCTGATGAATAGAGCACACATACATTAACACAAGCACGCTCTCATTATGCTCATAAGCAGAAAAAAAGGCACTAACAAAAAAAAATACTCAGCTGTGCCCCTTCATAGACTCCTTCAGGCGGCTGCCTGAGCTATTATATTGAAGTGCAGGCCCTGTATGGAGGACAATTAGGTGTGCGCATAGGTTGTTCATCTATCTGAAAATATGGTGTGTGTTAGAGTGAAGAGGCTTGTAGTGAGTATTACAGTTTGGTGCGGTGTAAAAGGAACTGAAATAATTGTCTGCATGAAACTGACGGTGCGCACAGCATCTCTTCATGGGCCCCCCAGAAGACAGGGCCCCATTGCATCTGCAATCCCTGTAACCCCTATAGTTATGCCCCTTCCCAATGTTATTATTGTGAAGTGGCTAGGAGCAAAAATGGCCCAGCTACGGAGTGGTAGCCTCACAGAGTGGGGCTGATGGATGCTGAAACGCGTAGCACATAAACCTTGCCTATCATTCATTACATCACTCACTACAGAGTACCAATCTTTTCTGCAATCAACATCAGCACAATAACTGTGCATCGGGAGCTTCATGAAATGGGCTTCCATGATATACACACACATTTTCACAGTTCCATTTCTAGATTCTATAAATTGTTTAGAATTGCAGAAACCCAGTTAGAATCTACATACAAGTGCTGAGTGCACTGTCAACAGAAGATATGTTAGGTAAGAGCAATACCTGCCCAAGCATTACAAACACATGTCTGTACTGCAGAATACCATACACGTTCACTAGATTTTAAATCCTTGGTTTTAAATGCAGACATTAATAATATCAAAATAATCAATAGGAAATGTACTACTATATTATATTAAACATTTTCCCATACATGACACACAAAGTAGTAAATTAGCAAAGTACAGTTTTGTGTTATACTGATAAACTAACAATCAAATCTAACAGATTCAATTTATTTACTGTACTCATTGGCCTAGATTAATTAAAACCGATTTGTGACAATAATTTCTTGCACAAAAACCTCCTTGCAGCAACATCACAGCTTGAAATTGTGTACCTGTGACCTGTCACATCTGTGAGTTGCAAGAGAGTTTTCACTATGGTCAATGAAGCAGCATTTATCTTATAACCGCTCGCCTTTCTGTGTACAGAACGAGCGCCACTGTGAAGGATAGCAGAGTCACGAATTGCTTCAAAGTGCTACAGAACATATGAATTTAAACATCTATAAAACAATCCACACTAACATAAGAAAAAAAAACTTAAAATAATAAAAAGCAAGACAACTTTGTCAGTTTTGTATGAATGAGATGCAAGATACTTCCCAAGGACTATTGAATCTTTATGAATGTGAGTGTAGGCGAAGAATCGCAATCATGTTCTGAAAATGCTCATGGTTAGTTTCTTGTCATATCTCCAAGGTCTATTTTCCATAACAAAACAGACATGAGAACATTTTACAATTACAAACATTTACAGGACACATGTTTCAGTCATGTTTCTGAAGTTGTTGCAGTTGAAATTGTATTTTTTCCACTTAGCAAGAGGTTTTCACTTCATGTGTGAGATTTTACAGAAGAACCAACGAATCCATGGAAAAAATAGTTGAAGCGATGCTCAATGATATTCAGACAGGATCTCATCTTCACTGCGAGGTCCTTCACCAAACTCATGATCATCTATAAATGTAAGTCTCAGCAACTAGAATATTCCTTATTGCACCAATTATACCATGGCACTGTATACTTACATCTATATATAGTAGCAGCATAATATACATAGAGAAACTTATTAGACAATTTACAGTTCCTTGGCTCAGTGATCTCCAGCATTAAACCTGTATGGAGCCTGCTCCCTGATCTTGTGTGGGTCTGGGTCTTGTATTCTGAAATGAATCAATATCTGTTGCAGAGGATTAGCATCACGTTGCTGACTGAGGTTTGTGCAGCTGGCGTTGGGGAGCAGAGGACAGCTCCCCGCAGGGGAGACACTTAAAAACACAGGGATCTAAATGAGCTGGATGTGTCTGCAGGCACGACTGAGCTTCAATCATCTAGGGAGGTATAGAAACGCAACTGGACTTCTTAAGAACACTCATAAGGGATGGTAATGTAAGCAAATGAAATACGTTAGGAAAGAGATAATAACAAAGTTTAGTCAGCCATTAGTCAGCCATGGGTTCAAATGAAGCTGTGATTGCACACAATAATAAATTGTTTGAAAAGTAAATATTTTGCATTGTGAGGATTACATGTTAATATGTGACGAGAGCATTTGGGCTATTATCAGTTACACATTTGATTATCTCAACTATGGCCACAAATAAATATTTTCAAATTTAAATTCTACCCCATAAACAAATATCCTGGTCCTTTTAATTTTGTTTTCCTAGTTTCTATGAATGCAGGATACCGTTTAAAAGCGGACAGGGCTTGTTACCATGCAACATACACACAGCCAAGTAATACAGGTTTAAACATATTTTCATTTTTTATAAAACTAACAGATCTGTTTATTTTTCCATGTTACTATTTAATAATCTGTCTAGTATACAGATGAAGCCCCAAAACTGTATAAGAGAGTTTTGTAGACGCTATACCATATGTTTAGTGTGGAAGATTAGTGATGTAAAGTGCAGAAAGAAAAGCAATGATTGTATTGTGGAGCAACAAGCACAAATGCTTTAGGGCAAAGCTACTCTGTCATATATAAATCTTATTATTCTACGGCCTAGATTAAAATATTAGCACACTTATGCATTAACATAGCTGTAGTGCTTCTAGTCTTGCACTCATTAGTTTTAAATTGATCTTTTCCGTACAATAGTCTAGGTGTGCTTGTCAGATAGCACGAGTGCGCTAAATCTCTCACATATTAGACGACTGTTAAGCTGATGAAGCACAAGTAGTGGCGTTCATGTAGTTTTGTGCAGTAATATTAATAATATTTATTGCATTCGTCTGAAAATCAAAATGGAAGATCTCTTTAATGAAAAAAACTAAACATCCAACAAAAAATTAAAAGTTGATTTGTTTGTGCAGTTAAAGGGGATTACTGGAATACTCCTCCCCCCAATATTTGTTTCAGAATTAAATGATATTATTTTGCATTAAACATGCCAGGCACTGAAGAACAGTGTGTCCCTCTGTCTCATGGTGTGACTTTACTAGACACTAGAAACCATTCAAATGAGGGCTACTAAATGCTACATGGTCTAGGAAATAAAACTAACAAGATGATATTTAGTGACCTTAATATGCATAGCTCAGGGGCGCGATCCGATATAGATCGTAGTTTGCGGCACAAGCGAGGGAACCCGCGTCGCCCGCAGTTTCAGCTCGCAACTCGAGCTATCCCATATACAGCGCCGTCAGATGCTAACGTGCCGTAAGTCAGATAAACCAGCGATGTCCAGAAATCTGCGCAAGTACAAATTTCTGGCGTCGCCAGTGACTTACGGCACGTTAGAAACTGCCGGCGCCTACAAAACCTGACTAAAGTCTAAATCACCCGCACTGTCTGATTTGGTTCAGCCAATCGGATTGAACTTGAATCTGATTGGCTGATTCAATCAGCCAATCAGATTTTTCTACCTTAATTCCGATTGGCTGATAGAATCCTATCAGCCAATCGGAATTCGACGGACACCATCTTGGATGACGTCATTTAAAGGTACCTCATTCGTCGTTCAGTCGTCGGCCGGGATGGATGCTCCGCGTTGGAGGAGCGAAGAATGAAGATTGAAGATGCTGCCCGATGGAAGATGCTGCCCGATGGAAGAAGACTTTGCTGCCGCTTGGAGAAAAACATCACCGGGATGAAGAATTCTTCTTTGCCGCTTGATTGGACATCGCCCGGATCGGATGAAGAGTTCTGCCCGGCGGGGTGAATACAAGGTAGGGAGATCTTCTGGGGGGTAGTGTTAGGTTTATTTAAGGGGGGTTTGGGTTAGATTAGGGGTATGTGGGTGGTGGGTTGTAATGTTGGGGGGTGGTATTGTGGGGTTTTTTCAGGCAAAAGAGCAGTTTTCTTTGGGGCATGCCCCCACAAAAGGCCCTTTTAAGGGCTGGTAAGGTAAAAGAGCTTTGAACTATTTTTAATTTAGAATAGGGTAGGGAATTTTTTTTATTTTGGGGGTTTATTATTTTATAAGGGGGCTTAGAATAGGTGTAATTAGCTTAAAAATCTTGTAATCTTTTTTTTATTTTTTGTAATTTAGTGTTTTTTTTTTTTGTAATTTAGTTTAGTTTATTTAATTGTATTTTTAGATAGATATTTGTAGTTTATTTAATTTATTGATAGTGTAGGTGTATTTGTAACTTAGGTTAGGATTTATTTTACAGGTAATTGGGTAATTGTTTTAAATAGGTAGCTATTAAATAGTTAATAACTATTTAATAGCTATTGTACCTAGTTAAAATAATTAACAATTTACCTGTAAAATAAATATAAACCCTAACATAGCTATAATGTAATTATTAATTATATTGTAGCTATCTTAGGGTTTATTTTATAGGTAAGTATTTAGATTTAAATAGGAATATTTTAGTTTATAATATGAATTAGATTTATTTAATAAGAATTTAGTTAGGGGTGTTAGGGTTAGATAAAGTTAATATAGTTAATATAAATACTATAGTAACTATATTAACCCTAATATAATTAGGGTTAATATAGTTAATATATATAATGTAATAACTATATTAACTATAATATACTTAGGGTTAATATAGATAATATAGCTGGCGGCGGGGTAGGTAGATTAAATTAGGGGTTAATAATTTTAATATAGATGGCGGCGGTGTAAGGGGCTTATATTAGGGGTTAATACCATTAATATAGGTGGCGGCGGTGTAGGGAGGGCAGGTTATAGGGCAAAAGAGCTGTTAACTTTGGGGCAAAGCCCCACAAAAGGTCCTTTTAAGGGCTGGTAATAGAGCTTATTACTTTATGGATATTAGATTAGGGGTTAATAATATTAATATAGCTGGCGGCGGTGTAAGGGGTCAGATTAGGGGATAGATCAGGTAGATGGCGGCGGTTTTAGGGGTTCACATTAGGGGATAGATCAGTTAGATGGTGGCGGTTTTAGGGGCTCACAGTAGGGGGTTAGTTTATGTAGATGGCGGCGGTTTAGGGGTTAAATACTTTATTAGGGATTGTGGCGGGGGATCGCGGTTGACAGGTAGATAGACATTGCGCATGCGTTAGGTGTTAGGTTTTATTTAGCAGATCGCGGTTGACAGGTAGATAGACATTGCGCATGCGTTAGGTGTTAGGTTTTATTTAGCAGATCGCGGTTGACAGCTAGATAGACATTGCGCATGCGTTAGGTGTTAGGTTTATTTAGCAGCTAGTTTAGGGAGTTACGGGGCTCCAATAGTCAGCGTAAGGCTTCTTACTGCTGCTTTTTGTGGCGAGGTGAAAATGGAGTAAGATTTCTCCATTTTCGCCACGTAAGTCCTTACGCTGTATATTGGATACCAAACTGCGCGGGTTTGGTATACCTGCCTATGGCCCAAAAAACTACGGGCGACGGCAGAAATATACGCGCGTAACTTCTAGGTTACGCCGTATATAGGATACCAAACCCGCGCAAATATTGGCGTCGCCAGCTTTTGCGGGCGACGATTTTTATCGGATCGACCCCCAGAGGAGGAAAGGGGTGATACAGCAGCACCACACCCTTAAATTGTAGCTGGACAGCCCCAGCTGCTGCAGCCCACCGGGAAATCTACTGGTATGCCAATTTAGGGCTATATTACAAGTGGAGCGCTAAATAACGTTTAGTGCTTATAAAATTAACAAGAGATCAAACTTAAAGGGACAGTCTACACCAAAAATGTTCTTATTTAAAAAGATAGATAATCCCTTTTTTACCCATTCCCCGTTTTTGCGTAACCAACACAGTTATATTAATATGCTTTTTACCTATGTGATTACCTTGTATCTAAGCCTCTGCAGACAGCCTCCTTATCTAAGTGCTTTTGATAGACATGCAGTGTAGTCAATCAGTGAAGACTCCTAAATAACTTCACGGGAGTGAGCACAATGTTATCTATATGACACAGATGAACTAATACTGTCTAACTGTGAAAAACTTTCAAAATGCTCTGAGCTAAGAGGACGGTTTTCAACGGTTTAGAAATCAGTTTGAGCCTAGCTATGTTTAACTTTTCAAAAATACCACTAAGGGAACAAAGCAAATTTGATGATAAAAGTAAATTGGAAAGTTGTTTAAAATTGCATGCTCTATCTGAATCATCAAAGTTTAGTTTTGACTTTACTGTCCCTTTAAGATGGCGGGCACTAGTTAAAGGGGAGGAGGGTTAGAGAGCTGTTTGGGGAGGATAAGGGAGGTTGGAGGGCAGTGACGTGCGGTGACATCAGAGGCTGGTGAGGCAGTGGCTAGGATACGCCTTCATTCTTTAGATATCCTTTGTTGAAGAAATAGCAATGCACATGGGTGAGCCAATTGCATGAGGTATCTATGTGCAGCCACCAATCAGCAGCTACTGAGCATATTTAGATATGATTTTCAACAAAGGATATCAAAAGAATGAAGAAAATTAGATATTAGATGTAAATTGGAAAGTTATTTAAAATTGCATTCTCTTTCTAAAACATGAAAGCAAACATATGGGTTTCATGTCCCTTTAAATCATTGTATTATTTTTGTTCAGATTAGCTGAAGCTGATGTTACTGTCCCTATGCATAAAATATACCAATTAACCAGTAGATAACTACATTTTATTGTTCCAATCATTTTCTGAACATTATACAGTATAATAAATACAATTCTGGGTTATTGATTTTGTCTCCCTGACGTTCAGCATAATATGGTGCTAATATTGCATCTTGCTTTGCTCAGGCAGGTGTGGATTAATGTTACATAATAGTTGCAATAGATATAAAATCTAATTTGAATTAAACATTCTATTGGTTTTAAAGTAATTTTTAATTTGATGATATTCTCAAGCAGCAGAATATAGGCAACCTGGCAATGTAATGTACAATACTAATAAAAATGCCTTTCCTTTTGTAAACACTATTCAGAAAATGTAACTGAATGAGAGCACTGCTCAGCTAATCTAATAAAATAATAAATATACTGATAACTCCACAAAGCAAAGCAGTACAGCTCTATTCAAATAAGTGAAAAAAAGATCTCTGTTCAATAAAGCCTGCTGGTAATATTCCTTCCTTGACTAGTCATACTATCAGTCAGAGTATTAACCATTTACAGTGGGATCTAATGTTTAGACTCTTTAAAGTGATCACAGCAAAGTTTCAAGCACTAGATTCAATTCTCTTTCACCTAAATTTAGAGTTTTGCGTTAGCCGTCCAAACCAGCGTTAAGGGGTCCTAACGCTGGTTTTGGCCGCTCGCTGGTATTTAGAGTCAGTCAGGAAAGGGTCTAACGCTCACTTTCCAGCCGCGACTTTTCCATACCGCAGATCCCCTTACGTCAATTGCGTATCCTATCTTTTCAATGGGATCTTTCTAATGCTGGTATTTAGAGTCTTGGCTGAAGTGAGCGTTAGAACTCTAACGACAAGACTCCAGCCGCAGAAAAAAGTCAGGAGTTAAGAGCTTTATGGGCTAACGCCGGTTCATAAAGCTTTTAACTACTGTGCTCTAAAGTACACTAACACCCATAAACTACCTATGCACCCCTAAACCGAGGTCCCCCCACATCGCCGCCACTATAATTAAATTTTTTAACCCCTAATCTGCCGACCGCACACCGCCGTAACCTACATTATACCTATGAACCCCTAATCTGCTGCCCCTAACATCGCCGACACCTACATAATATTTATTAACCCCTAATCTGCCCCCCCCAACATCGCCGCTACCTACCTACACTTATTAACCCCTAATCTGCCGACCTCGCCGCCACTATAATAAATGTATTAACCCCTAAACCGCCTCACTCCCGCCTCAAAAACCCTATAATAAATAGTATTAACCCCTAATCTGCCCTCCCTAACATCGCCGACACCTAACTTCAAGTATTAACCCCTAATCTGCCCACCGGACCTCGCCGCTACTCTAATAAATGTATTAACCCCTAAAGCTAAGTCTAACCCTAACCCTAACACCCCCCTAAGTTAAATATAATTTAAATCTAACGAAATAAAATAAATCTTATTAAATAAATTAATCCTATTTAAAGCTAAATACTTACCTGTAAAATAAACCCTAATATAGCTAAAATATAACGAATAATTATATTGTAGCTATTTTAGGATTTATATTTATTTTACAGGCAACTTTGTATTTATTTTAACTTGGTACAATAGCTATTAAATAGTTATTTACTATTTAATAGCTACCTAGTTAAAATAATTACAAAATTACCTTTAAAATAAATCCTAACCTAAGTTACAATTAAACCTAACACTACACTATCAATAAATTAATTAACTAAACTACCTACAATTATCTACAATTAAATCAACTAATCGAAATTACAAAAAAAACAAAACGCTAAATTACAAAAAATAAAAAAAGATTACAAGAATTTTAAACTAATTACACCTACTCTAAGCCCCCTAAAAAAATAACAAAGCCCCCCAAAATAAAAAAATGCCCTACCCTATTCTAAAATAAAAAGTTAACAGCTCTTTTACCTTACCAGCCCTTAAAAAGGCCTTTTGCAGGGCATGCCCCAAAGTCATAAGCTCTTTTGCATTTAAAAAAAACATACAATACCCCCCCCAACATTACAACCCACCACCCACATACCCCTAATCTAACCCAAACCCCCCTTAAAAAAACTAACACTAAGCCCCTGAAGATCTCCCTACCTTATCTTCACCACGCCGGGTATCACCGATCCGTCCAGAAGAGGGTCCGAAGTCTTCATCCTATCCGGCAAGAAGAGGTCCTCCAGAGGGTCCGAAGTCTTCATCCTATCCTGCAAGAAGAGGTCCTCCAGAGGAGGATTCTATCAGCCAATCGGAATTAAGGTAGGAAAAATCTGATTGGCTGATTGAATCAGCCAATCAGATTGAAGTTCAATCCGATTGGCTGATCCAATCAGCCAATCAGATTGAGCTCGCATTCTATTGGCTGTTCCGATCAGCTTCATCCTATCCGGCAAGAAGAGGACATCCGGACCGGTAGACATGTTCATCCAGGCGGCGTCTTCTATCTTCATCCATCCGGCGCGGAGCGGGACCATCTTGAAGCAGCCAATGCGGATCCATCCTCTTCTTCCGGCGACTCCCGACGAATGAAGGTTCCTTTAAGTGACGTCATCCAAGATGTCGTCCCTCGAATTCCGATTGGCTGATAGGAACAGCCAATAGAATGCGAGCTCAATCTGATTGGCTGATTGGATCAGCCAATCGGATTGAACTTCAATCTGATTGGCTGATTCAATCAGCCAATCAGATTTTTCCTAGCTTAATTCCGATTGGCTGATAGAATCCTATCAGCCAATCGGAATTCGAGGGACGACATCTTGGATGACGTCACTTAAAGGAACCTTCATTCGTCGGGAGTCGCCGGAAGAAGAGGATGGATCCTCATTGGCTGCTTCAAGATGGTCCCGCTCCGCGCCGGATGGATGAAGATAGAAGACGCCGCCTGGATGAACATGTCTACCGGTCCGGATGTCCTCTTCTTGCCGGATAGGATGAAGACTTCGGACCCTCTGGAGGACCTCTTCTTGCCGGATAGGATGAAGACTTCAGACCCTCTTCTGGACGGATCGGTGATACCCGGCGTGGTGAAGATAAGGTAGGGAGATCTTCAGGGGCTTAGTGTTAGGTTTTTTAAGGGGGGTTTGGGTTAGATTAGGGGTATGTGGGTGGTGGGTTGTAATGTTGGGGGGGGTATTGTATGTTTTTTTTAAATGCAAAAGAGCTGATGACTTTGGGGCATGCCCCGCAAAAGGCCCTTTTAAGGGCTGGTAAGGTAAAAGAGCTGTTAACTTTTTATTTTAGAATAGGGTAGGGCATTTTTTTATTTTGGGGTTTTGTTATTTTTTTAGGGGGCTTAGAGTAGGTGTAATTAGTTTAAAATTCTTGTAATCTTTTTTTATTTTTTGTAATTTAGTGTTTGTTTGTTTTTGTAATTTAGTTTAGTTGATTTAATTGTAGATAATTGTAGGTAGTTTAGTTAATTAATTTATTGATAGTGTAGTGTTAGGTTTAATTGTAACTTAGGTTAGGATTTATTTTAAAGGTAATTTTGTAATTATTTTAACTAGGTAGCTATTAAATAGTAAATAACTATTTAATAGCTATTGTACCAAGTTAAAATAAATACAAAGTGTCCTGTAAAATAAATATAAATCCTAAAATAGCTACATTATAATTATTCGTTATATTGTAGCTATATTAGGGTTTATTTTACAGGTAAGTATTTAGCTTTAAATAGGATTAATTTATTTAATAAGATTTTTTTTTTTTTTTGATTTTTTTATTGAGGTTTTTGGAAACAGTGACAATAGTAACTTAACATGCATCAATGTACAAATACATAATAGTGCTTACGAGTCAAACAGAGAGAACAGCATTACCACAGATATAGATAATACAGACCAGTTAGGCGCAAATGATTACCACATAGGAAAGTAAATGTCATCACACCGTTATGAATACTTAACATAAGGAGTTAGAGCTATTTTGCGTATATATAGAGAGTGGAATATTGTGGTAGCAATTATATAATGTAAATGTCTGACATTAAAACGAACCTCTTTTTTTTTTTTTTGTATGTAATAGAAATGATTCCCTGTTTAGTTCTAGTGGTCACTTTTGGACCTGAGAAATCTAATAAGAGGCGACAAGGGAAATTGTTTTTTTTTTTTTTTGCATGGCCACTTATGGGCCTAGTAAGGGGAGAGGAAATTCAGCGGATAAGCACCGCTATACGTATAAGGGACAGGGTGGAGGGCGGAGCCATATATATATAGGTAATTTAAGAAACATGGCGGAATCTCTAAAGTTAGTTAAGTGTGGGATAAAATGACACTACTAGTCGCATAGTATTTGACAGCATGACACACATATGAACATGGGAGAGGATATGCAAACTTTGTATAGATAGAACATCTAACTCATATGGGGAAGAAAAAAAAAAAATAAATAAATAAATAAATAAAAAAATAAAAAATAAATGTATATAACATAGACAAGCAGTTAACCCCAAACATCCAGTTAGTAAACTTGGAGTACATTAATAGTATGCTCAGCAGAGGGGCGGAAAATAGTGCTCTAACATATAGTAGATACGCAAGATGCTTGGTTGAGAGATTTCAAGTACACAAGAAATAAAAACAAAACATGTAATGGCGATAAACATAACTTTCATGTGTCCAAGCAGCCCATCTATCTTAGTACATATGTTAAATAATATAAGTATATCTAAAACTTATAGTACAAGGAGAGGTATAAACTATCAGATTAGTGATGAGCAGTCTAACATATATTAAATAAGAGTATAGGGTTATCCTCTGGGATAGATGTCACAATATTATCAATTTACATAGGCATACAAGACTGACCTAATACCCAGGTTAAGCAGATCTACACCACATTAACTGGGAGCAGGCAGATAGGGCACTAGACCAAAACTAAATAAGTTCCTCTAGCTATTATATATTTCCAACTATTTAGTCTCTTAGCTAGTAGAGCAGCCCAAATAAGATAGAGATATTCTTCTATCATGTGAAGCATTAACACATCGTGTCCCAAACCACAAAATTCTCTTATGGAAGCTTTGGCAGCCCTGAGCATAACCTATAGTGTGGGAGGGATAAAAAGAGAAACTGGCATATACTATTTAACAATGCTTAACTATAGCATAATAATTTTAACTAAGAGCATACTATACGTCAAAGTCATATAGTGCCCAGTATACAAACATGTGGTTCAGACCACATATGCAGAGGAGACCATTACTATAACACTAGTATCCATCTTGAGACAGCCTCCAATATCATTTAAGCTATATTGAGGAGATCAGGTTAAATGCATGACCAGGGGTTCACTCCTTAAGTGAAAACAAATCTAGGAGATATAGCACTTCTTCCCAACATCATAGATTTAAGAGATACATAGGCACAATAATGAGGTTAATATGCATCACTAAACATTAAAACTAGAGCATAAACAGGTAGCTTGTTATATAATGGGGACGGTCTCATGTGTTTTAAAGATTATTAACGTTGGAATGAAAGTAATTCGCCCAAGGAGATCTAAAACAGTCTTGTGGACAAACTGATGTGGGTTGCAAGAATAATAAATGTAAAACGGCTTCTAAGGCTTTTTAATTATAACTGTCTCCCAGTGTCAGCAGCTATGTATGCCCCTTAGCGGGGAGCGAGTCATTGGGCTGAGTGATTGTGAGTAAACAAAGAAAAAGTAAGACACTTTTCCATCAGCCTATATACCATAGGACAGACTATCCAATGCCCAGTCTGTAGGATCCTGTGTGTGGCAAGTTAAATAAGGCTCCGTTGTTAAGTAGAGCTTCCATCATATGTGTTCCTCCATGGCAGGCCTCACAGCTAGGTTGTGAGATCGCTGTTTGGCCTCTGGCAACATCGCAACGGGAAACTGATTTTAGGGTAATAACATGTGTCCCCCATGTAAGTTTCATTTCATGTACGGAAGTCTGAGAGGGTGATCTCCAGAGGTGTTTGTTAACATCGCACTCGAGAGTGCTTGTGCTACTTAGCTGAAATTTCTTCTGGACCTCCAAGCCGCTAGTATCTTCTGATGCGAGTGGGGTACGAGTCACCTGGGTGTCATTTGCCTCTGCGGACAACTCACTCTGCTGTGTCGATGTTAAGGCTTTCGGCGACTGTACACAGGTCCGTTGTTCCGCCACTGTAGCTACAGATGCCACGTGGGATTCAGCACTGCATCTGATGAGGCTCTTCAGGCTATTGTAGTTGCTGGTCATGCGAGTCCCCAAATCTATTAGGCATGCTCTTAGCTCAGAGTATATTTCACACATCTTCTATGATGTAGCCTAGGAGTTTCAGCAGGTCGGGTAGAAATTAAAAAGGAGTGTTGCAGCTAATATGGCGGGTCTCACCGCAAGGCTTTACTTTTTATCTCGCAGATCTAGAAGTCCAGGTGTCCTCAGAAACATATCTTTCCTGGTTGCTTTATGATCTGGAGCAAGGACCTGAAGTCCTCGTCGTGCTAAAGGGATATGTAGTAAAGTTTATATATAATAAAATAGCTTAGAATGGAGGAGCTGTGCACAAACACGTCTAGTCCCCTCAGTGGCTGGCTCCGCCCCCTAATAAGATTTATTTTATTTCGTTAGATTTAAATTATATTTAACTTAGGGGGGTGTTAGGGTTAGGGTTAGACTTAGCTTTAGGGGTTAATACATTTATTAGAGTAGCGGCGAGGTCTGGTCGGCAGATTAGGGGTTAATACTTGAAGTTAGGTGTCGGCGATGTTAGGGAGGGCCGATTAGGGGTTAATACTATTTATTATAGGGTTTTTGAGGCGGGAGTGCGGCGGTTTAGGGGTTAATACATTTATTATAGTGGCGGCGAGGTCCGGTCGGCAGATTAGGGGTTAATAAGTGTAGGTAGGTAGCGGCGACGTTGGGGGCGGCAGATTAGGGGTTAATAAATATAATATAGGGGTCGGCGATGTTAGGGGCAGCAGATTAGGGGTACATAGCTATAATGTAGGTGGCGGCGGTGTCCGGAGCGGCAGATTAGGGGTTAATTGTGTAATGCAGGTGTCAGCGATAGCGGGGGCGGCAGATTAGGGGTTAGTAAGTGTAAGGTTAGGGGTGTTTAGACTCGGGGTACATGTTAGGGTGTTAGGTGCAGACTTAGGAAGTGTTTCCCCATAGGAAACAATGGGGCTGCGATAGGAGCTGAACGCTGCTTTTTTGCAGGTGTTAGGTTTTTTTTTTAGCTCAAACTGCCCCATTGTTTCCTATGGGGGAATCGTGCATGAGCACGTTTTTGAAGCTGGCCGCATCCGTAAGCAACGCTGGTATTGAGAGTTGAAGTGGCAGTAAATTATGCTCTACGCTCCCTTTTTGGAGCCTAACGCAGCCCTTCAGAGAACTCTAAATACAAGCGTTGTTTAAAAGGTGCGGGGGGGGAAAAACACGCGTAGCTAACGCACCCCTTTGGCCACAAAACTCTAAATCTAGCGGTTTGTTTATTGTCAATGTTGGAAATAAAATTTTTTTTTTTATTTTTTAAACTTGTCTTAATTGAAAGATGAACAACACTAAAACAGCAAAACATTATAAATAAACATTAAAAATAAGTAAGTAATGTGCAGGAGATCACAGCATAACATAACTTTTCTATGCTATACATTTACATTAAAGAGACAAACATAAGAAGGCTGTGAAATTGGATTTATCCCTAGTCCCGTGAAACTAGAGAACATGAGGGTACACGGTACAACATGAACAAAAGGCAAAACAAGGAAAGTTCTACACAAGTAAATTAGGGGGCAACTCTTCCTCCAGTACCTAGCTCTAGAAGATCAACACCACCGTCATCTGACAGAGCACATCCCTCCATATGATGTGCACAAGATTTACAATGGGGACAATGCACCGTTTGAGTATGAGCTGGAGCAGGCGCTGGAAGCTCAATACAAATACATAGTAATCGAGCCCCCACGGATTGGAGATGAGACGGCTCGCTGGATCACTGTTGGGAACAGCCTGCTTCCTTACCCCTCTAGCCCTTCCCTCTGAGTACTCACACTATGTTTCGCTGCCTGCCGGAGTGCTTAGTGTAGCCTGCTCTGCCCTTTACGGCATCTCTTGGCAGTTTGACCCCTGCTGCAAGTACCAGGTTGAGTATGATGCCTATAAACTGTTGCGGCTGCTGCTGCACCACGTGGGAAGAGGAGGTGAGGGTGTGCAGCGGCAGCCGCAACATTTCATAGGCAAATGTGAAGAGTGTTGCGCGGAGTCAGGGCATCTTGTGGATGGAGTTGTGGCATTCCCTGGAAACAGATCCTGGATATATGTTATACAACTACAGTTATTAATAATAGATATTATTATAATAATCTTTATTTGTAATGTTCCAAATTATTCCACAGATCTGTACAATGGGTACAATAAACACAAGACAGGGATGGCAGACTTTGCATGTCTAGCACATTAAAGATAAACATATAGAGGGTGAGCTGGGGGCTAAAATAAAAATAGGAGAATAGAGAGAAGATAAAGTCTCCTGTCAGCCCCCTCTACAATGGCGATATTTAGTTTTATAGTAATTTTTTGCACCCCAAATGTTATGGTCCTGCGTATCAGTCTCATTCTCACCGACCACGGACACGCACTGAGACTGAGTCGGACTCGGCAGCACTGCAGCTCCCCCTCCTTCCTGCTTCAAGTTCACTTACTTGTACTTGAAGAAGTTCCCGCCAGCACGGCCACTATCAGTCCGACTCCAGTCTCCGACTCCAACGGCACTCACGTCCATGGCCACGCCTCCCCACTGCAGAGCCAGATCTAATCAGCTCGCCTCACACTGCACCAGTCCCACCCACTGATGTCCACGGTCCCAGTGTCAGAGACTGGCGCTGATTGGCTGACACTGCAGGCAGGCAAGGCTGAGGGCTCCCGAGGCTGCTATAGACCAGCCTCTATGGGAGCAGTATGGGCCGCGGAGAGGAGACAATGTTAAAGCTTCTTTGCCACTGGGTGGCACTGCAGCAGTCTCTGGCCCATACAAACAAATACATCATATTGAGCAACAGAAGGGCTCACAGCCTCTACCTACTTGCGCAATGTGTATGTATTTGAAAAATTACGGTGCAAAACCAATAAATACAAAATAATTTTTTTAGAAAAAATAAAAATTTTTTTTTTTATTATTAAAGTGTTGTAACGGTACCAACCGGATACCAAGGGTTAACACCAGGGAACAATGTCCTGCATAGGGAATCAGCAGTTCACAACCCAGCCAGTTTTCAGGTTTAAACAGCATGAATTTTATTAAGGCTCACATGCCCAGTATTTATGCAGGTCTGACCCCCCCCAGAAGGGGGGTTGAAAGAATGTTGTACATTAGATGGAGGGAACACGCCCTTTTACATGATACAATAGAATACCTTGCTCAAGCTGATAACAATTTAAACACAGACACACACTTGGCTTTCCTTATCATCTAGGGTCTGCTCTCTGAGGTTGATTAAACAATGGACTGTGTATCAATAACATTAATGACAGTGCACAATAGCTGAGGCTAAAGCTGAACACAGTTAACTCTTTCAGTGCTGACAGAAGGGTCTGTCACATCTACATAGCACAATATACAGCCTATAGACAACCTTTCTTATGTTATAGTCCAGAAGTGGCTAGGTTTGCCACAATGCTCCCCCAGAACCAAGCCGGCATACACAGTCTGATCCCAACGGATCGGCTTGGGGATGTCCGGGGCAACAACTTTCGGCTCAAGTAAGCTACGGGGTGTTCTCCGCCATCTGCTCCAACTTGGCTCAGTACTGCCCCCACCCCAAACATGGAAGCGTCTCTTCCCGGAGGGACTGGGCTTGGGTAGTCACAGGGTTAACATCAGCGGGATCCATGGGAGCATAGGCAGAAACAAGGGGGGCCAAGTCATTTCCAAGGAGAACATCAGCAGGTAAGTCCTTCTTGACCCCCACATTCACAAGTCTAGCGCCCACTCCCCAATCCAAATGTACCCTGGCAACAGGTAGGCGGAACACAGTGCCCCCTGCTACCCTCACAGCCACAGTGTCTCCAGTGTGCTGTTTCTCAGGCACCAAGTTCTCTTGAAGCAAGGTCATGGTAGCACCAGTATCCCGTAGACAACTGACCTCCTTCCCATTCACTTTAACCCGTTGCCGGTTATTCCGGTGGGCAGCTTGCACGGGATCTGCTTCATGTAGGCTGCCCCAGCATTCTGGCGCCTCTACGTAGCGGGCCACAGGCTGAGGATTATGTGGGATTCCGCCAGCGGGTCTTCTCCAGGACTGTGCTTGATTCGCTGCGTTTAGGGGACACTCTGGTCTTTTGTGCCCTAGTTGCTTACATCCAAAGCACCGAATAGGTTGTGAGTAGCCCCGCGAATTGAACCGGGCTCTCTGAGGGTAGTTCGTGGCCGGAGGCCGTGTGGTATGAGGAGACAATGTTAAAGCTTCTTTGCCACTGGGTGGCACTGCAGCAGTCTCTGGCCCATACAAACAAATACATCATATTGAGCAACAGAAGGGCTCACAGCCTCTACCTACTTGCGCAATGTGTATGTATTTGAAAAATTACGGTGCAAAACCAATAAATACAAAATAATTTTTTTAGAAAAAATAAAAATTTTTTTTTTTTTATTATTAAAGTGTATTCAATCAGGTGTAATTACACACATAGGACAGGTGAGGCGCTGCCTCCTATGACTGCACGTCACTGTTGGAGGGTAAGGGGGGATCCTACACAGCAGAAAAAAATAATAATAAAAAAAAATGCCTTACATTTTCATACTAGCAGACTGTCTGCCAGTACCTAAGATGGGGGTAAACCAGTGGGGTGTGATGGAGGGAAGAGAACTGTTTGGGAGGGATCAGGGGGTGGGAAGTGTCAGGTGGGAGGGTGATCTTACACTAAAGCTAAAATGAACCTTACAGGCTAAATAATTAACTCCTTTACTGCCGGAAATAATAGAAGTGTGGTGCGCAGCTTCAATAATTGGCCTTCTAAGTACCAAAAAGCAATAGCAAAGCCATGTATGTCTGCTATTTCTAAATAAAATGGATCCCAGAGAAGCTTTTACAACCATTTGTGCCATGATTGCACAAGCGGTATGTAAATAATTTCAGTGAGAAACCCAAAGTTTGTGAAAAAGTTAACAATTTTTTTTATTTGATCGCATTTGGCTGTGAAATGGTGGTAATATTCAATTGGAAATATACCAAAATGGGCCTAGATCAATGCCTTGGGTTGTCTACTTAAAAAATATATATATAGTTTTGACAGGTAAATAAAAAAAAAGCAAGACTCTATTTCTGTTTAAATGGAGTGATAGCAAAAATGCTAAAACATTCTCTGGTATTTTTGGCAAGTTTTTCTCTGAAAGTCCCAGTAGTGAAAGGGTTAAATAGTACTGATTCTAGTTTAAAATATAAACATTCCTCTTCTTAACTCTAGTCTCTTTTGGAGCCCTGTTGTGGCAGCAGAGTGGTAACTATTAAATGCAGGAGAGAGAGATCATTATGAACATTCATTTTCTTATCTATTCTGCTACGGAGCTTAAAAGGACATGAAACTAAAAATTTTATTTACCATAAATTATGTAATTATGCACAGAAAACTATTATTTTTTTAAGTGCTTTCATTATTTTTTTTATCTTTTTTCTTGTAATTTAACTTGTGATTTTGCACTGGCCAGAGAGAGAGGCTGGAGTGCATTCTGCAGGATTCAGCAACCTAATCATACAAAATTATACCCAGTTATTGCTCAATCAGTGCTGGAGCTCATTTATATCTACCCCTTACTGGCTACAGCAAAGGAGATACATTATTAAGTGGTGCTTTAGTTATGCAGTCCTTAAAGTAGAAGTAAACTCAATATTAAACTTTCTTGGTTCATACTTCTATTATCAAATTTGCTTTTCTCTCTTGGTATCCTTTGTTGAAAAGCAAACCTAAGTAAGCTCCTAAGCAGAAATACACTACTGGGAGTTAGCTGGTAAATTTTTTTCCTCTCTTGATCTGGAGTCGGAGATTCTCTGACCAATTTTTGATGCAGAGATTTTTTTTTGTCATGAACTGATTTTGCTATATTTGCTAAAATATGTTTTTATAACGGTATTGTAAAAAATAATCCACAACTATGAAGTATAGCACATATACCACTGGTTAAAGATATAAAATGATTGTTAAACTTTATTGTAAAAATGAATACATAAGCATGAAGTATAACACACATATTGTTGGTCCAAGATATAATAGAAATATGTTTGACAGATTGGGTGAGAGAATTGCTTGTATCATTCACTCACATAGGTTATATATTCACAGTGTCATTAAGGTTTTTTTTTGGGGGGGGGGAAGCTATTTAATAAAGAATTACCTTGTTTTTTTATGTAAATTGATAATATAAATTTAGAGCTTAGAATGCTGTTACATGATGCTATTAATTATAGGGCAACATACAATAGGAAGACTCAGGTTTTGTTTTTGTTTTTTTCTATCCTCTCTGTCTCTCTTTCTCTTACTACTCTCTCGTTCCCCTTTTTTCTTTTTGATCAGTTGCCTTTGTTTTTGAACAATAGTTAAGCTCCTTTCATGGAATGTGGGAGGAATAAACTCCCCGATTAAACGTAAAACTATTATAAATTATTACCTAAGTAAAAAACAGATAGACGTTGTGTGCTTGCAAGAAACACACTTATCAGAGTCCAAACATTTAAAAATTAGAGCAAATTGAATAGGAGAAACTATTTTCTTGGCATTTACAAAAGCAGCAAGAGGGGTAGCAATTTTAGTAAATAAAAATCTAAAATATGAAATAAAGCAAAAAATAAGGGATAGGGAATAGAGGAGATACTTGTTTATAAGAATAACTTTAGATGGTAGAGATTATATCATAGGGAATATATATGGCCCTAATAGCATGGATTGGAAGTTTTGGAGGAAAATATTTAGGATTTTGAATAAATTTCCAGATGAAAAACTAATAATTACAGGAGACTTTAATATGACACAACTCTATTTTGGATAGGGAAAAAATTATTTAGTGAGGTTGGAAAGACCAAGAAATCTCAATCAGTGTATGAAACTATTTTTTTTTTTACTTTCCTCTCTAGTCACAAAATAGGGGATGTTTGGAGACTCTTGAACCCTAACAAGTTAGAATTCACATGCCTATCTAAGACTCATAACACTCTTTGGAGATAGGAAAATCCTTGGTATCAAGTGTTAAAGAGTCAAAATTATTGGAATTCACTTTATCTGATCAGACCCAATACTTTTGACATTAAATGAATCCCATAAACAGCTATTTTACAAGTGTTGTGGTACGGCTTTTAAAGCTCAAAAAAAGTCCATTCCAGCGTAATGGCCAGGAACGCATATTACAAGTCGTGTCGGTATAGCTATACTGCAAGCATTTTAGCCTGTAACGCAACGTCCATTCCGCACTCAAAAAATTATGTTTTTGTGTGGGATTTTCATAGCGCCTGTATTACAGTTTGTGCATTGAGGCTAAAAGGCTTGCGTTACAGCCTATACCGACATGATCCATACCGCCATCTGAGACCAGTAGTTATGGATTCTGCAAAAGAAAAATATTTCACAAAACTAATAACTAAACGGTTACAAAGTACACTAACACACATAATCTACCTATTAACCCCTAAACCGTCACCTTCCCGCATCGCAAACATTATATTAAACTTATTAACCCCTAATCTGCCGCTACCCGACATCGCTGCCACTATAATAACGTTTTTAACCCCTAAACCTCTGGCCTCCCACATCACCGCCACTATAATAAAGTTATTAACCCCTAAACCTCCGGCCTCCCACATCGTTGGCACTAAATAAACCTATTAACCCCTAAACCTCAGGTCTCCCACATCGCTGCCACAAAATAAACCTATTAACCCCTAAACCTCTGGCCTCCCACATCGCCGCCACTAAATAAACCTATAAACCCCTAAACTGCCAGCCCCCCACATCTCAAAACACTAAATTCAACTATTAACCCCTAAACCTAACTCCCCCTAGCTTTAAATTAAAATTACAATATAACTATCTTCAAATAAATAAAAATGTACCTTTGAAATAAAAATAAACCCAACATTAAACTATAAATTAAACTAACATTACTATTCTAATAAAATAAAAAAATACTACCAATTAAAAAATCTAAATTACAAATTTAAAAAAAACTAACACGGGGGGGGGGGGGGGATGGGGGTGGCAGAGCCATCACCAGAGTGATAAGTCGCACAGAAACGGAGCTCCGGAAAATATATTCATATTCTATGGCTTTTCCAAATAATATTAATATCTTACTTTTGGATTTTTTGCTACTACAGAGGAGGAAATTAATCTGTGATACCTCACTCCGCTTTTAATAATACCAACTAAGTAGATATTGACTTTCCTTCTCTTCTATGTGGCCAAGAGGAGGCCTACCCTAGAGATCTGCATATACATCAAGGAGCTTTTGATAAGATCCAGGGAACCTGCAGATCGAGCAATTACTCTCTGATTGAGACACTGATAACAGGTAAAGGAGATCCAACGGAACCTAAGCCTAGTATCCCCTGAAGATAGTTCTCGGTAACCAAAATGGAGCCCCATATTCTACTACAGGCAATCGGTCGCATACTGCGACAACATCAAGAAGCCTTCATAGCTCAGATTGAGGCCGCATTTCATCTCCCTGTCTCATATGCTCCGGCCACGCTTTATAGAGACAATACTACCAGCAAGCCTTGTGACGGCATGGCTTCGGGACTCCGGCGGTCTCTGCCATGTGAGGCAACAGATTCCCAAGCACAAAGGCGCATTGCATTACTGACGAAGGATGACCATCTTTGGGTGGCCACTGCTGGCCTGTCTCAGAACGCTGCATCGAGTTTAGACTGTGCCGATATATGTCTGACATTGAAGAGGTCTTTGGCTTCGTGGAGGCATTTCGAGGAGGAAGAGAGCCAAGTACTCTGTGGGAACTCCCTTATGCTCCGTAACAGCATGCATTTAATTGCCAGCCTTGGTGACACAGGAAAGCAGACCAGATTCCCTGGGGTCTTTTTGCTTGTGTGTGCAGGTATACCCTTAAAGATTGACTTACTCTGCCTTAGCCACTCTTGCGTATTGCCGACTAAGCGGTATGACTCGCATAGAGTTAATCAGCTTCACAGACATTTCCCAACCGTGGCACAAGACAGCCTTAAAATAGGCATTGGCTAAACTTGTTACTGGACTGCACTTCACCATTTTATTTGCCTAGCAGCTGACTAGCTGTGAGGATGTTTTTGGCAATGAACATTGTGACTTTTCTTTTTATGTTAGTCTGGTTGATAAATATCCTTATAGTTCAAACTGGTTCCTTTTATACATATCTTTTAGAGTCAAACTGTTATTGATTGTAAAATTCAAGCTCAACTTTATATTGTCTTGTTGGTCATGACTTACAAACTTAGGAGTCCCACTGCATTACATTATATTATATTATCAAAATGTTATTTAAAGTTTGCTATGTAGATTAGCTTCCCTCCTATCTAACCTACTCACACTAGAATATGGGTTGCCGCAGGGACTATGGGCTTACTGATTGAAGGTATGAAACCTGTTCCACCATATACATTACATGTTAAAAAAAATATTGTTTCGCCAGATCTTTAGCAATGACCACCCACTGTTCACGCATGGTCCCCTTAGTAGCAGTTATCATGTTCTATTGGCTCACAGATGTAGGGTGCACCTAGACTATAATCGCACTATGTCCCAACCCGCCACTATTATATGGATTTGTTCACTATAGATCCCTGTATATATCCCTGGTCTTCTATCTTGCTTTGGCGGGCCATAGATAACTTCTTGACCCGCCATAGATAACTTCCCCACAATACTTCAGGGATTCTATCAACATGCACATTGGTCGAGGGAAACCCATCCAGGCCATCAATCTTATTTTATAACTGCGAATGACAGGCCTCTACGAGGACATATATAGGCTGATTTTTGCTAAGCAATAATAAGCGGTTTATATTACATAATTTAATCCCACACTGAGATTCTGACAGTTATAAATGAAGCTGGGTTCCAGTTTAACCCTACTCATCCTGATGGGGTTTGTTTGTTTGTTCTTGAAGCTAGTTTATAATGTTACCCTTTTTCTTTAATGTGTGATATAGCGTGTAAAAAACCTAATAATCCATTGACGTGGTAAGGGGACGTATAGTCTGGCTGTGAAACACTTGTTAGCCTACTAGGGTGGGCTGGTCCCACTTTGTTACTCCTACTCATGGTTTTTACATGAACTATTTCTAAGCAAATGGCTTAGACTTTGAGGTTCCACCATGTCAGACAGGTCAATAGCCCAATTTGCAATCGGTTCTTCCATGTCTTCCTGTTAGCAGCCCACACACTTATGAGCTTAATATTGTAATTTTGCTTTCTTCTGAGTCATGATACAATAAACCACCTATCGACTGTTAAACAACCACCTCCCCCTCCTCTCCATATAATGTGCCTCCTTGTTGTTGTGGAGGATTAACTAAGCGGTTTATCTTTTCTATACCGCAACCGTAATAATAATAACTCTCACCCTAATAGCCTAGAATCAGAAGGCTTAGGCTCTTTCTTATCTACTATTTTCAATCTCTATATATTATAAGCTACACATTGTTATCTAATTACTGCGTCACTTTAGGCTTCAGAATGATATTGCTTACACTCATTATGTTAACAACCTTTTTAGTTATTTAGAAACTAATATCCTTGCGATGTTTTTTTTACACTCTCAAATTAACAGGTTGTCTATGTTTAGTTTATATCTGATGTCTACCTTGTTATTATATTTCCCTATGTAATTTTTATATAAATAATTAGACCCAAGTGGTCTTAAGATGTTTACTGGGGGAAATATTTCTATGGCAAAAATGGAAAACATGAGGTTCATTTTTTTTGAATATCTAAATGTTTAGATGTTGCATCAGATGGATTGTAAACATTTCCTAGGACACTTGATAAGTTTCTGTTCTGCATATTTGTGGCTCCATAGGAGCTGGTACAGTCAGCATATGGATAATTTAGAGTTGTTAATTATTGGTGTGCTGTGTCCTATACCTTACTGATGACAATTGTCTGTATGCTTCTTTGAGTACCTCAATAAAAATTAAAATAAAAAAAACTTAAAAAAAAACTAACACTATGAAAAAAAATAAAAAAATATAAAATTACAGAAAATAATAAACACTAAATTATGAAAAAACATAATTTATGTAAGAACTTACTGGATAAATTAATTTCTTTCATATTGGCAAGAGTCCATGAGCTAGTGACGTATGGGATATACAATCCTACCAGGAGGGGCAAAGTTTCCTAAACCTCAAAATGCCTATAAATACACCCCTCACCACACCCACAATTCAGTTTAATGAATAGCCAAGTAGTGGGGTGATAAAGAAAGAGTAAAAAGCATCAACAAAGGAATTTGGAAATAATTGTGCTTTATACAAAAAAAAAAAACACCATAAAAGGGTGGGCCTCATGGACTCTTGCTAATATGAAAGAAATTAATTTATCAGGTAAATTCTTACATAAGTTATGTTTTTTTGCATGTTTTGGCAAGAGTCCATGAGATAGTGATGTATGGGATAGCTATACCCAAGATGTGGAACTAGAGAGGGAGAGATAAAATAAAAACAGCCATTTCTGCTTAAAAAAATTAATCCACAACCCAAAATATAAGTTTATTCTCATAAATGAAAAGAAAAAAATTAAAATATAAGCAGAAGAATCAAACTGAAACCGCTGCCTGAAGAACTTTTCTATCAAAAACTGCTTCCGAAGAAGCAAATACATCAAAACGGTAGAATTTAGTAAATGTATGCAAAGAAGACCAAGTTGCTGCTTTGCAAATCTGATCAACTGAAGCTTCATTCTTAAAAACCCGCAAAGTAGAGACTGATCTAGTAGAATGAGCTGTAATTCTTTGAGGCGGGGCTTGACCCGACTCCAAATAAGCTTGATGAATTAAAAGCTTTAACCACGATGCCAAGCAAAAGGCAGAAGCCTTCTGACCTTTCCTAGAACCAGAAAAGATAACAAATAGACTAGAAGTCTTCCTGAAATCTTTAGTAGCTTCAAGATAATATTTCAAAGCTCTTACCACATCCAAAGAATGTAAGGATCTCTCCAAATAATTCTTAGGATTAGGACACAAGGAAGGGACAACAATATTGTTAGAATTCACTGAACAACCTGAGAAAACACATCTGGTTGGAGGGACCGCCTCCCCCGGATGTAAAGTGAAAAGATTCTTGGAGCTGTCGCTAGGCCAAAAGGAAGAGCGACAAATTGGTAATGCTTGTCTAGAAAAGAGAATTTCAGAAACTGATAATGATCTGGATGAATCAGAATATGAAGATATGCATCCTGTAAGTCTATTGTGGACATATAATGCCCGTGCTGAACAAAAGGCAGAATAGTCCTTATAGTCACCATTTTGAAAGTTGGTACCCTTACATAACAATTCAAAATTTTCAGATCCAGAACTGGTCTGAATGAATTTTCTTTCTTTGGGACAATGAACAGATTTTAATAAAACCCCAGACCCTGTTCCTGAAACGGAGCCGGCATGATTACCCCTGAAAACTCCAGGTCTGAAACACACTTCAGGAAAGCCTGAGCCTTTACTGGATTTACTGGGATGCGTGAGAGAAAAAAATCTTCTCACAGGAGGTCTTACTCTGAATCCTATTCGGTACCCCTGAGAGACAATACTCAGAATACATTGATTTTGGACAGAATTTGTCCAAACAGCCTTGAAAAAACTTAATCTGCCCCCTACCAGCTGAGCTGGAATGAGGGCCGCACCTTCATGCGGACTTGGGGGCTGGCTTTAGTTTCTTAAATGTCTTGGATTTATTCCAATTTGAAGAAGGTTTCTAACTGGAAACAGATTCCTTGGGGTAAGGATTAGGTTTCTGTTACTTAATTTGTCGAAAGGAACGAAAACGGTTAGAAGCTTTAGATTTACCCTTAGGTCTTTTATCCTGAGGCAAAAAAACTCCCATTTCCCCAGTGACAGTTGAAATTATCGAATTCAACTAAGAACCAAATAACCTATTACCTTGGAAAGAAAGAGATAGCAATCTAGACTTGGAAGTCATGTCAGCATTCCAAGATTTAAGCCACAGAGCTCTTCTAGCTAAAATAGCTAAAGACATAGATTTAACATCAATTTTGATGATATCAAAAATGGCATCACAAATAAAATGATTAGCATGTTGAAGCAAGCGAACAATGCTAGACAAATCAGAATCCAATTCTTGTTGAGCTATATTTTCCAACCAAAACGTTGATGCAGCTGCAACATCAGCCAAAGAAATTGCAGGCCTGAGAAGATGACCAGAATACTAATAGGCTTTCCTTAGATAAGAGTCAAGTTTACTATCTAAAGGATCTTTAAAAAAGTACTATCTTCCATAGGAATAATAGTATGTTTAGCAAGAGTAGAGATAGCCCCATCAACTTTGGGGATCTTTTCCCAAAACTCCAATGTAACTGCTGGAAAAGTATACCATTTTCTAAACCTTGAAGAAGGAATAAAAGAAGTACCAGGCCTATTCCATTCCTTAGAAATCATATCAGAAATAGCATCAGGAACTGGAAAAACCTCTGGAGTAACCACAGGAGGTTTATAACAGAATTTAAACGTTTTAGTATCAAGAGGATTAGTTTCCTTAATATCCAATGTAATCAACAATTCTTTTAACAAAGAACGAATATACTCCATTTTAAATAAATAAGTAGATTTGTCAGTGTCAATATATGAGGAAGGATCTTCTGAATGTGATAGAGGATAATTCAGTATGTTGTCGGTCATTTGAAATTTCATCAACTTTATGAGAAGTTTTAAAAGACCGTTTACATTTATTAGAAGGCGGGAAGGCAGACAAAGCCTTCTGAATAGAATCAGCAATAAAATCTTTTATATTTACAGGTATATCTTGTACATTAGATGTTGAAGGAACAGTGATTTCTGAGACAGGATCAGATTGAGACATCTTGCAAAATGTAAGAGAAAAAACAACATATAAAGCAAAATTATCAATTTCCTTATATGGCAGTTTCAGGAATGGGAAAAAAATGCAACAGCATAGCCCTCTGATCATAGAAAAAGGCAAGAGGCAAATAGGAACGGGGTTTTAAATAATGAAATTATTTGGCACCAAGTATGACGCACAACGTTACTGAATTTTTTTTGGCGCTAACAACATCCGGAAATGACACACTCGCATCATTAATGACACAACCTTGTGCAAGGAATTTGCGTCATCGGACGTACCTTCGTGCCAAAAAAAATCTCGCGCCAAGAATGACGTAATAAACTTTGGCATTTTGCGCCATCGCAGCCCTAATTTTGCCCACAAAATTTTAAAGAAAAAAAGCAGTCAATTCGAAAAAAGACTAAACCCCAGGTAAGAAAAATATTTCCTAAATATGTTTTTCCCCAAATATGAAACTGACAGTCTGCAAAAGGAAATATACATAAACCTGACTCATGGCAAATATAAGCACAATACATATATTTAGAACTTGATATTAATGCATAAAGTGCCAAACCATAGCTGAGGGTGTCTTAAGTAATAAAAACATACTTACAGAAAGACACCCATCCATATATAGCAGATAGCCAAACCACTACTGAAACGGTTATCAGTAGAGGTAATGTAATATGAGAGTATATCGTCCATCTGAAAAAGGAGGTAGGAGATGAATCTCTACGACCGATAATAGAGAACCTATGAAATCTCCCGTGAGGAAAACCATTGCATTCAATAGGTGATACTCCCTTCACATCCCTCTGACATTCACTGTACTCTGAGAGGAACCGGGTTCAAAATGCTGAGAAGCGCATATCAACGTAGAAATCTTAGCACAAACTTACTTCACCACCTCCATAGGAGGCAAAGTTTGTAAAACTGAATTGTGGGTGTGGTGAGGGGGTGTATTTATAGGCATTATGAGGTTTGGGAAACTTTGCCCCTCCTGTTAGGATTGTATATCCCATACATCATTAGCTCATGGACTCTTGCCAATTACATGAAAGAAATAAAAAACACTAAGCTTACAAAAATAATAAACGGCTTCTTGGATAGATTTGATCCGTGCCGCCGGGATGAAGATAGAAGACGCCCCCGGGATGGATGAAGACATCGCCGCCTGGATGAAGACTTCTCGCCGCCTGGATGGAGATGGATGTCCGGACTTCAGGAACGGTGAGTAGATATTCTGGGGTTAGTTTTAGGGGGGGGGTCATTTTTTGGGGTGTTTTTTTTAGATTAGGGCTTTGGTCTTTTGTAACTAGCGCTGCGGAATCTGTTGGCGCTCTACAAATAACTGATAATAAAAAGAGCTGAATGCCCTTTTAAGGACAATGCCCATACAAATGCCCCTTTAGGGGCAATGGGTATCTTAGGTTTTTTTTAGAGTTTTTATTTTTGGGGGTTGGTTGGGTGGTGGGTTTTACTGTTGGGGGATTTTGTTTGTATGTATATATATATATATATATATATATATATATATATATATATATATTTTACAGGTAAAAGAGCTGTTTAACTTAGGGCAATGCCCTACAAAAGGCCCTTTTTTAAGGGCTATTGGTAGTTTATTGTATGCTAAGGAGTGTTTTTATTTTTTGTGGGCTTTTTATTTTTACAGGGCTATTAGATTAGGTGTAATTGTTTTTATTTTTGATAATTTCGTTTATTATTTTTTGTAATCTTAGTATTTTTTATTTTTCATAATTTAGTGTTTATTATTTTCTGTTATTTTAGATCTTTAATTTTTTTTGTAGTGTTAGGTTTTTTTAAATTTGTAATTTCGATTTTTTAATTGGTAGTATTTTTTTATTTTATTAGAGAAGTTATGTTAGGTTCATTTATAGTTTAATTTTAGGTTAAAAGCTTTATTATAGTGTCAGCGATGTCAGGGAGTGGCGGAATAGGGGATAATAACTTGTATTAGTGTCGGCGATGTTGGGAAGTGGCGGAATGGGGTTAATAACTTTATTTAGGTATTGGCAATGTCGGGAGTGGCGAAATAGGGGTTAATAGCTTTATTTAGGTGTTGGCAATGTCGGGGGTGGCGGATTAGGAGTGTTTAGACATGAGGTTAATGTTAGGGTGTTAGGTTTAAACGTAACTTTTTTTTCTCCATAGACATCAATGGGGTTGCGTTACGGAGATTTTTGATTCCGCACTTCAGGTGTTATTTTTTTTTTCTAACACTCTCTCCCTATGGATGTCCAGGGGGAAAACGTGCACGAGCACGTCAAAGCAGCCCTTGGATTTTGTGCAGTATGGAGCTTAACGCCACAATTTCACATGCACAAGGAGGCTTTTCAGTAACTCGTAATGGCAGCACTATGGAGAGTGAAATAACGCAACTTTTTGGCGTTAGTTTCGCACCCTGTTTAGCGCAAAACTCGTAATCTAGGTCAAAGTTAATAATAACACTTTCTTCTTTTCTCAGTATCTTTCTAAATCTGATTGGTGGCTGCACATGTACGTATATATTTTCTTCTGCAAATTATATCAAGAGAAAGAAGCATGTTTGATAATGGAAGTAAATAGGAACTTTGTTTACTATGGCATCCTTTATCAGTTTAATGTTGATTTTATTGTGCCTTTATGTATATTTACTCCCCACGCACACACAAACATACAAACATGTATTTAGACTCATACATACACATACAAACATGTATTTACACTCATACACACATACAAACATGTATTTACACTCATACACACATACAAACATTTATTTACATACATACATATACACATACAAACATGTATTTACACTCATACACATACAAACATTTATTTATATACATACATACACACATATACAAACATGTATTTACACTCATACACACACATACACATACAAACATTTATTTACATACATACATACACATATACAAACATGTATTTACACTCATACACACACATATACAAACATGTATTTACACTCATACACACCCATACACATACAAACATTTATTTACATACATACATACACATATACAAACATGTATTTACACTCATACACACACATACACATACAAACATTTATTTACATACATACATACATACATACACATATACAAACATGTATTTACACTCATACACACACATACAAACATTTATTTACATACATACATACACATATACAAACATGTATTTACACTCATACACACACATACAAACATTTATTTACATACATACATACACACATACAAACATGTATTTACACTCATACACACACATATACAAACATGTATTTACACTCATACACACACACAAACATTTATTTACATACATACATACATACATACATACACACATACAAACATGTATTTACACTCATACACACACATACACATACAAACATTTATTTACATACATACATACACACATACAAACATGTATTTACACTCATACATACACACATACAAACATGTATTTACATACATACATACACACATACAAACATGTATTTACATACATACACATATACAAACATGTATTTACATACATACATACACACATACAAACATGTATTTACAGGTGAAACTCGAAAAATTAGAATATCGTGCAAAAGTTAATTTATTTAACTAATGCAACTTAAAAGGTGAAACTAATATATGAGATAGACTCATTACATGCAAAGCAAGATAGTTCAAGCCGTGATTTGTCATAATTGTGATGATTATGGCTTACAGCTCATGAAAACCCCAAATCCACAATCTCAGAAAATTAGAATATTGTGAAAAGGTGCCATATTCTAGGCTCAAAGTGTCCTACTCTAATCAGCTAATTAATCCATAACACCTGCAAAGGGTTCCTGAGCCTTTAAATGGTCTCTCAGTCTGGTTCAGTAGGAATCACAATCATGGGAAAGACTGCTGACCTGACAGTTGTGCAGAAAACCATCATTGACACCCTCCATAAGGAGGGAAAGCCTCAAAAGGTAAAATTGCAAAAGAAGTTGGATGTTCCCAAAGTGCTGTATCAAAGCACATTATTAGAAAGTTATGTGGAAGGGAAAAGTGTGGAAGAAAAAGGTGCACAAGCAGCAGGGATGACCGCAGCCTGGAGAGAATTGTCAGAAAAAGGCTATTCAAAAGTGTTGGGGACTTTCACAAGGAGTGGACTGAGGCTGGAGTCAGTGCATCAAGAGCCACCACACACAGACGGATCCTGAACATAGGGGCCTATCTATCAAGCTCTGAATGGAGCTTGACGGCCCGTGTTTCTGGCGAGTCTTGAGATTCGCCAGAAAAACAAGTTATGGAGCAGCGGTCACAAAGACCGCTGCTCCATAACTCTGTCTGCCTGCTCTGAGCAGGCGGACAGGAATCACCGGAATTCAACCTGATCGAATACGATCGTGTTGATTGACACCCCCTGCTGGCGGCCCATTGGCCGCGAGTCTGCAGGGGGTGGCGTTGCACCAGCAGCTCACAATGCTGAATACAGAGAGCATATTGCTCTCCGCATTCAGCGATGTCTTGCGGACCTGATAAGCACTGTCGGTTCAGGTCTGCAAGACATTTGTTAAATAGGCCTCATGGGCTTCAAATGTCATATTCCTCTTGTCAAGCCGTTCCTGAACGACAAACAAAGTCAGAAGCGTCTTACCTGGGCTAAAGAAAAACAGACCTGGTCTGTTGCTCAGTGGTCCAAAGTCCTCTTTTCTGATGAGAGCAAATGTTGCATCTCATTTGGAAACCAAGGACCTAGAGTATGGAAGAAGAATGGAGAGGCACACACTGCAAGATGCTTGAAGTCCAGTGTGAAGTTTCCACAGTCTGTGTTGATTTGGGGAGCCATGTCATCTGCTGGTGTTGGTCCACCGTGCTTCATTAAGTCCAGGGTCAACGCAGCCGTCTACCAGGAGATTTTGGAGCACTTTATGCTTCCTTCCAGAAACGAGCTCTATGGGGATGCTGACTTCATTTTCCAGCAGGACTTGGCACCTACCCACACTGCCAAAGGAACTAAAACCTGGTTCAATGACCGTGGGATTACTGTGCTTAATTGGCCAGCAAATTCGCCTGACCTGAACCCCATAGAGAATCTATGGGGCATTGCCAAGAGAAAGATGAGAGACATGAGACCGAACAATGCAGAAGAGCTGAAGGCCGCTATTGAAGCATCCTGGTCTTCCATAACACCTCAGCAGTGCCACAGGCTGATAGCTTCCATGCCACGCCGCATTGAAGCAGTAATAGCTGCAAAATGCACCCAAACCTAGTACTGAGTGCATACAGTATGCATGCTTATACTTTTCAGAGGTCCGATATTGTTCTATGTACAATCCTTGTTTTATTGATTGCATGTAATATTCTAATTTTCTTAAAAATTGTGGATTTGGGGTTTTCATGAGCCGTAAGCCATAATCATCACAATTATGACAAATCACGGCTTGAACTATCTTGCTTTGCATGTAATGAGTCTATCTCATATATTAGTTTCACCTTTTAAGTTGCATTAGTGAAATAAATTAACTTTTGCACGATATTCTAATTTTTCGAGTTTCACCTGTACATACATACATACACACATTCAAACATGTATTTACACTCATACTTACACACATACAAACATGTATTTACACTCATACATACACACATACAAACATGTATTTACACTCATACATACACACATACAAACATGTATTTACATACATACATACACACATACAAACATGTATTTACACTCATACATACACACATACAAACATGTATTTACACTCATACATACACACATACAAACATGTATTTACATACATACATACACACATACAAACATGTATTTACACTCATACATACACACATACAAACATGTATTTACACTCATACATACACACATACAAACATGTATTTACATACATACATACACACATACAAACATGTATTTACATACATACATACACACATACAAACATGTATTTACACTCATACATACACACATACAAACATGTATTTACACTCATACATACACACATACAAACATGTATTTACATACATACATACACACATACAAACATGTATTTACATACATACATACACACATACAAACATGTATTTACACTCATACATACACAAATACAAATATGTATTTTCACACATACAAACGTATTTAATGTATTTACATACATACACACATACAAACATATATTTACACTCATACATACACACAAACATTTATTTACATACATACACATACCTTTAATTCTGCCACAAAATCTTTTTGTATCACTAAATCGTTTCTTCCATAGTATTAAGTCTAAATATAACTTAAATCCTTTATTTCCATAGTATTTTCATGTGTTTTGCTATGCAAACTAGCAAGCAATAATACTAATTCAGGTCTGCAAAAGTGCAAAATGTTACAGTGGTATTTAGGACTGCACTTGAGCACAAAAAACACACTAAGGGGTAGATTTATCATAGTGCGAGCGGACATGATACGATGTAACATATCATGTCCGCTGCACATCGATAAATGCCGACAGCATACGCTGCCGGCATTTATCATTGCACCAGCAGTTCTTGTGAACTGATGGTGCAATGCCGCCCCCTGCAGATTCACGGCCAATCGGCCGCTGGCAGGGGGTGTCAATCAACCCGATCGTATTGGATCTGGTTGATTTCCTTCCACGGCCTCAGAGCAGGCGGACAAGTTATGGAGCAAAGGAAACAGGGGCATCAAGCTCCATACAGAGCTTGATAAATCGGCCCCTAATAGTGCACCCTCCATTAAACGTATATAAATTAAAAAAATGTTTCAGCCATATTAAGAGGCTTTAGTTAACATTTTTAACCATCCACTTGTAATACCAGAATGAGAGCTATTATTTGTGTGAGACTGAGCACTCCATGTGTAATCTAGCCCTATTTGTACAAATAGCAGGAACGACCACAGGCGAGAATTATGGTAAAATGAGCCTCAATAAATCTAAAATATTATCTTGCCTTAAAGGGACTCTGTACCCAAATTTTTTCTTTTGTAATTCAGATAGAGCATGCAATTTTAAGCCACTTTCTAATTTACTCCTATTATCAATTTTTCTTCGTTCTCTTGCTATCATTATTTGAAAAAGAAGGCATCTAAGCTTTTTTTTGGATTCAGTACTCTGGACAGCACTTTTTTATTGGTGGATGAATTTATCCACCAATCAGCAAGGACAACCCAGGTTGTTCACCAAAAATGGGCCGGCATCTAAACTTACATACTTGCATTTCAAATAAAGATACCAAGAGAATTAAGAAAATTTGATAATAAGAGTAAATTAGAAAGTTGCTTAAAATGTCATGCTCTATCTGAATCACGAAAGAAAAAATTTGGGTACAGTGTCCCTTTAACAACTAAGTCCCTCGGCAGCATAACAGGCATCTAATAATGTAGTCTATTGCTTTTAAATATCATATACGATTTAAAGTTCAATCATAATAACAAACAAGTAACAATACCCAAAACAAGAGGAGCTGTGATGCAAGAAACATTTTATATTCTTTGACTGTGAAAGCTTTAATGAATAATCACATACAAATAAGAATGGCATAAGGTGTAAAGGGAGAAAAATAATGAAATATGTTTTAAATGTCTCCCATATGTAAAGCTACTGACCTGCAGGCATGTGAGAGTCATGATCTCTAAATACCAGAAGGCAAAAGCAGAGCAGTTGAGCGAGAGAAGCAGCTGACTCTGCAATCAGTGGCTAAGCGGAACATTACATAAAGGAAATCAAACAGAACAGACATTCTGCTTGAGTGATTCAGGCTATCATCCGAGCTGATAACTGCACTCTCTATAAATTTAGTACAAGTCCTTTTAAAAATCTGTCATGTCTAAGACAAAGGGAAGAACTTGTGCACTCTCTCAGAGCAATCTCATCTACAGACAGAAGCTCATATCCTGTATCAATAGCAATTTGTAAGTGATTAGAGCTATACAACAATGCAGCAGATTAGTAATGGCAGCTATTACTTTCTATTGGATCCCTTATTGCACAACAGCAACAGTATCTTGAGGTCCCAATGACACAATCTTATCACATCTTATTACTTAATGTGGATGATCATAAATGAATAAACTTCCAGATTGAATTTATCCCAACTGCAATAACCATAACAGTAAACCAGTCCCATTGCATTTAATAGTAATTTAAATAACAATAAAATAGTAATTAATAGTAATTCTGTCTCAACCTCAGTACACAGCTAAAGCAGCCATAACATGATTAACCAAATAGCTAAATACTCCCCAATATGATACCCTCGCATGATACCCCCATTGTCATTACACACTGATCAATCAAATTGTCACCTCCATGGGATCCTCCATTTCAATATAGCTGAAAATGTAACCTTTTCCTTGTTCTATGCTGTAGGGTTATTAGCGAAGGTGAAGTCATCATGGGCAAGTGAGGCTGCATCACACACAGTAAGAAATTATTTAAACTGCATTGTAGGAGACAGAGCTAATATATGGCCCCTTAAGAGCTTATAAGACATACTTATCTCCCATTTAAACTGGCACAATTTGCACTTTTTACTGAAATCCCCTGCGGAGCAATAACAAAGCCCTTATTACTTCTTATGGTTGAAATTATGGATTGTGAAAAGCTCAGTTATGAATTGAATATTCCGTAAGAATAATTTTTTTAACACACATGTTTGCATGATCCCCCAATATAACCCTTCAACAAAACCCCCATGGCAAACTCCCATACACCCAAGGGACCCCTACTTTATCTTTAAAACAAAACTTCTAGTTAACAACCCCCTCAATGCAGGCATTCCTAACAACAAAGGGATCCCATGTTCAGCCTCTGGTACAACTCCCTTAAAGGGACATTATACACTCATTTTTTCTTTGCATAAATGTTTTGTAGATAATCTATTTATATAGCCTATAAAGTTTTTTTTTTAAATTAATGTATAGTTTTGCTTATTTTTAAATAACATTGCTCTGATTTTCAGACTCCTAACCAAGCCCCAAAGTTTTATGTGAATACGCTCGACTACCTACTCCAGCTTGCTCCTGTTTGTGTAAAGGGTCTTTTCATATGCAAAAGAAGGGGGAGGGGGGGGGAGTGTCTTATTTGTCACTTGCAGTGGGCTTTCCAGCTACCTTTTCAACAGAGCCAAAGTGACAGCTTCTAAGTAAGTTTTTAAACAGTTTTATACTGGATTTTTATATCAGTATCTGTGCATCTTATTCTTTATAGTAGTGTCTATTACATGCAGTTATATGAAAATGAGTGTATACTGTCCCTTTAACATGGTATGGTCTCCTCTGGCCACCAGACCTATACAAAAGGTCTTTGCTGACCACTTGATTCTATGAAAAAAAAAATCTTAATAGAAGTATTTCAAGGCAAACTTGAATGGGTATGAATGGGGGTATTAAGTGTATGTGACATCACTGATGTTGCTACTACTGAAGCTTGAACTATACTAAGCAGCAAGCAACAAATTCATGGTAAGCTTAAAAGTAATATTTATTATTAAACAAATGCCCTTAATCCACATTATGTTTCTCAGCTCTGACAAGCATGATGAAAAGGTTGTTGAAGAAATGAGAAACAAGGTTCTGTGCATTTTAAGGCATTTGTTTTATAATAAATATTAGTTTTAAGCTTTATGTAAATAAGTCATCTGGAGCATATAAAGCAAACAACAAAAACTTTTAACATCACTTTCCCAATATTTACTGAAAAACATATATGCAGAACCTACAAGTATGTTCTTATGAGAGAGATATTACAAGATTACTAGTAGAGCACAATCCATAGCAATCCTATTTTTGTTTTTGTAAAGTAAAATGTTAACGCTTGAGCAAAAACCCTGGGCGCATTAACATCTGGAGGGCAGATTCATTCTTAAAAAAAAAAAAATAATGAAACTATATATATATATATATATATATATATATATATATATATATATATAAGTATCCAAACAGGTGCACTCACTGTGACACAAGGCATCCGCCGGGGTGCTGCGTAGAAAACATATAGCAATATCCGTTCAACCCCTGAAGGCAGAGAAAACGCTTCACTCTCCGGTCTTGTCAAATATCCTTTATTAGGTATCCAGCATCAATCAACAAATCCCCCAAACGTTTCGATACCGGTTGGTATCTTTATCAATGGGTAATCAGAACATATCTATCCCAAAAGAAGGTTCCTGAAAACAAGTATCGGTACTTGTACTCGATCATAAAAAAATGGTATTGGTGCAACCCTAGTTCTAATAGTGATTTAAAGGGTATGGTTTATAATATAGAGACAGAGAGAGAAACAGAGCAGACATGGTTACCCAGGGGCAAACTGGGCTGCTTCCGTTGTGGGAGCTGTATAACCTGCAATAATTTACTGATTAGGAGCATGTTTAATCATCCACATACCAATAAGAGGTACAACATCAGACATAGACTCACTTGCACATCTGATTTTGTGATATATATCATCATTTGTCCATGCTCTTTTTACTATGTAGGTAAAACTGTGACCTCTTTCTGCGAAAGACTCGCAAATCATAAGTCAGCTACACTACAGGGATTGGATAAAGGTTGGTCAGACCAGCCTGCGGCTAGACACTTCTTGAAGGCAGGTCACTCGATTTCGATGCTGAGGGCAATGTTAATTGATCATGTCCCATGCCGCAAGAGAGGTGGTGACAGAGAACTTGCTTTATTACGACGTGAGTCAAGATGGATCTCTCTCTCTCCTGTAAATCTCAACAGAAAAGCATAAACTTTAGTGAAGAACTCCCCTATTTGTCCATTAGCTAAGCACACCTTGAGTTTAGTGCACTTCAGGTTTAGCACAACTTCAGTTTAGTTCAGGTTTAGTACACCTTCAGTTTAGTGCACTTCAGGTTTAGCACACCTTCCGTTTGGTGCACTTCAGGTTTAGCACACCTTCAGTTTAGTGCACTTCAGGTTTAGCACACCTTCAGTTTAGTGCACTTCAGGTTTAGCACACCATCAGTTTAGTGCACTTCAGGTTTAGCACACCATCAGTTTAGTGCACTTCAGGTTTAGTACACCTTCAGTTTAGTGCACTTCAGGTTTAGCACACCTTCCGTTTGGTGCACTTCAGGTTTAGCACACCTTCAGTTTAGTGCACTTCAGGTTTAGCACACCTTCAGTTTAGTGCACTTAAGGTTTAGCACACCATCAGTTTAGTGCACTTCATGTTTAGCACACCATCAGTTTAGTGCACTTCAGGTTTAGCACACCATCAGTTTAGTGCACTTCAGGTTTAGCACACCATCAGTTTAGTGCACTTCAGGTTTAGCACACCATCAGTTTAGTGCACTTCAGGTTTAGCACACCTTCAGTTTAGTGCACTTCAGGTTTAGTATACCTTCAGTTTAGTGCACTTCAGGTTTAGTATACCTTCAGTTTAGTGCACTTCAGGTTTAGCACACCTTCAGTTTAGTGCACTTCAGGTTTAGCACACATTCAGTTTAGTGCACTTCAGGTTTAGCACACCTTCAGTTTAGTGCACTTCAGGTTTAGTATACCTTCAGTTTAGTGCACTTCAGGTTTAGCACACCTTCAGTTTAGTGCACTTCAGGTTTAGCAAACCATCAGTTTATTGCACTTCAGGTTTAGCACACAATCAGTTTAGTGCACTTCAGGTTTAGCACACCATCAGTTTAGTGCACTTCAGGTTTAGCACACCATCAGTTTAGTGCACTTCAGGTTTAGCACACCTTCAGTTTAGTGCACTTCAGGTTTAGTATACCTTCAGTTTAGTGAACTTCATGTTTAGCACACCATCAGTTTAGTGCTCCTCAGGTTTAGCACACGATCAGTTTAGTGCACTTCAGGTTTAGCACACCATCAGTTTAGTGCACTTCAGGTTTAGCACACCATCAGTTTAGTGCACTTCAGGTTTAGCACACCATCAGTTTAGTGCACTTCAGGTTTAGCACACAATCAGTTTAGTGCACTTCAGGTTTAGCACACCATCAGTTTAGTGCACTTCAGGTTTAGCACACCATCAGTTTAGTGCACTTCAGGTTTAGTACACCTTCAGTTTAGTGTACTTCAGGTTTAGTATACCTTCAGTTTAGTGAACTTCATGTTTAGCACACCATCAGTTTAGTGCACTTCAGGTTTAGCACACGATCAGTTTAGTGCACTTCATGTTTAGCACACCATCAGTTTAGTGCACTTCAGGTTTAGCACACCATCAGTTTAGTGCACTTCAGGTTTAGCACACCTTCAGTTTAGTGCACTTCAGGTTTAGCACACCTTCAGTTTAGTGCACTTCAGGTTTAGTACACCTTCAGTTTAGTGCACTTCAGGTTTAGCACACCTTCAGTTTAGTGCACTTCAGGTTTAGTACACCTTCAGTTTAGGTCACTTCATGTTTAGCACACCATCAGTTTAGTGCACTTCAGGTTTAGCACACCATCAGTTTAGTGCACTTCAGGTTTAGCACACCTTCAGTTTAGTGCACTTCAGGTTTAGCACACCTTCAGTTTAGTGCACTTCAGGTTTAGCCCACCTTCAGTTTAGTGCACTTCAGGTTTAGCACACCTTCAGTTTAGTGCACTTCAGGTTTAGTACACCTTCAGTTTAGTGCACTTCAGGTTTAGCACACTTTCAATTTAGTGCACTTCAGGTTTAGTACACCTTCAGTTTAGTGCACTTCAGGTTTAGCACACCATCAGTTTAGTGCACTTCAGGTTTAGTACACCTTCCGTTTAGTGCACTTCAGGTTTAGTATACCTTCAGTTTAGTGCACTTCAGGTTTAGTATACCTTCAGTTTAGTGCACTTCAGGTTTAGCACACCTTCAGTTTAGTGCACTTCAGGTTTAGCACACATTCAGTTTAGTGCACTTCAGGTTTAGCACACCTTCAGTTTAGTGCACTTCAGGTTTAGTATACCTTCAGTTTAGTGCACTTCAGGTTTAGCACACCTTCAGTTTAGTGCACTTCAGGTTTAGCAAACCATCAGTTTATTGCACTTCAGGTTTAGCACACAATCAGTTTAGTGCACTTCAGGTTTAGCACACCATCAGTTTAGTGCACTTCAGGTTTAGCACACCATCAGTTTAGTGCACTTCAGGTTTAGCACACCTTCAGTTTAGTGCACTTCAGGTTTAGTATACCTTCAGTTTAGTGAACTTCATGTTTAGCACACCATCAGTTTAGTGCTCCTCAGGTTTAGCACACGATCAGTTTAGTGCACTTCAGGTTTAGCACACCATCAGTTTAGTGCACTTCAGGTTTAGCACACCATCAGTTTAGTGCACTTCAGGTTTAGCACACCATCAGTTTAGTGCACTTCAGGTTTAGCACACAATCAGTTTAGTGCACTTCAGGTTTAGCACACCATCAGTTTAGTGCACTTCAGGTTTAGCACACCATCAGTTTAGTGCACTTCAGGTTTAGTACACCTTCAGTTTAGTGTACTTCAGGTTTAGTATACCTTCAGTTTAGTGAACTTCATGTTTAGCACACCATCAGTTTAGTGCACTTCAGGTTTAGCACACGATCAGTTTAGTGCACTTCATGTTTAGCACACCATCAGTTTAGTGCACTTCAGGTTTAGCACACCATCAGTTTAGTGCACTTCAGGTTTAGCACACCTTCAGTTTAGTGCACTTCAGGTTTAGCACACCTTCAGTTTAGTGCACTTCAGGTTTAGTACACCTTCAGTTTAGTGCACTTCAGGTTTAGCACACCTTCAGTTTAGTGCACTTCAGGTTTAGTACACCTTCAGTTTAGGTCACTTCATGTTTAGCACACCATCAGTTTAGTGCACTTCAGGTTTAGCACACCATCAGTTTAGTGCACTTCAGGTTTAGCACACCTTCAGTTTAGTGCACTTCAGGTTTAGCACACCTTCAGTTTAGTGCACTTCAGGTTTAGCCCACCTTCAGTTTAGTGCACTTCAGGTTTAGCACACCTTCAGTTTAGTGCACTTCAGGTTTAGTACACCTTCAGTTTAGTGCACTTCAGGTTTAGCACACTTTCAATTTAGTGCACTTCAGGTTTAGTACACCTTCAGTTTAGTGCACTTCAGGTTTAGCACACCATCAGTTTAGTGCACTTCAGGTTTAGTACACCTTCCGTTTGGTGCACTTCAGGTTTAGCACACCTTCAGTTTAGTGCACTTCAGGTTTAGCACACCTTCAGTTTAGTGCACTTCAGGTTTAGCACACCTTCAGTTTAGTGCACTTCAGGTTTAGTATACCTTCAGTTTAGTGCCCTTCAGGTTTAGTACACCTTCAGTTTAGTGTACTTCAGGTTTAGCACACCTTCAGTTTAGTGCACTTCAGGTTTAGCACACCTTCAGTTTAGTGCACTTCAGGTTTAGCATGCCTTCAGTTTAGTGCACTTCAGGTTTAGTACACCTTCAGTTTAGTGCACTTCAGGTTTAGTACACCTTCAGTTTAGTGCACTTCAGGTTTAGCACACCTTCAGTTTAGTGCACTTCAGGTTTAGTACACCTTCAGTTTAGTGCACTTCAGGTTTAGCACACCTTCAGTTTAGTGCACTTCAGGTTTAGTACACCTTCAGTTTAGTGCACTTCAGGTTTAGCGCACCTTCAGCTTTGAGACTAAATGAGTTTTTCAGCATACCCCCATATAAGTATATTATGTGAGGGATTTAGCATAGCTGCATCCAGATGTTTTTGAGTACTAGGCTTTCACTCGAGTGCTAAAATATTACTTTGATTTTGTAATATGAGAACAAAAATAAAAGAGTTATTGATTTAACTTGACCGGTGTTAGCGCACAATAGTGCTAATGTTTTTGTGCTCCACTTGTAATCTAGTCAAAAATAGTTTATAAACTGAATTATGTTTCTAAAGTGGGTTTTAAATATGAGATTGTGAGCATGGTTGAAACAAACTCTATAGGAAAGATTGTTTGCTAGTTTGTTGACACATTTAACACATTTTGCCTTCATTTCTAGACAGGCTGCTTAAATCCTCCATAAATAAATCTAACTTTAAAATTCAGTAAACTTACATCTGTCTCACCACTGGTTCTTACACAATGTTTATTAAATATTTTACATATCTTTTATATATTTGTCTGATACTTATAATAATAATATTTTTTGTTTATAGAATCAGTTTTAAGCAGAGCAAACACAAAGACACATATACAGGCCAATACATGTTTAACACTTCTATCTCTGCTATCTCTCTGATGGATTTCTTTATTTTCCGTAGTCTAAGGATGGACTGTTTCACTTGTATTGAGAGCTCCTTTGAATGCAGGTTGTAGGTTCACAGCAACAGCTTCCAAATGTGAATGCCACACCTGAAATCAACTCCAGACTTTTTACCTGCTTAATTGATGATGAAATCATGAAGGAATAGCCCACACCTGTCCACGAAATAGCTTTTGAGTCAATTGTCTAATTACTTTTGGTCCCTTGAAAAAAAGGGGGCTAAATATTAAAGAGCTGTAATTCCTAAATCCTTCCTCCAATTTGGATGTTAATATCCTTAAATTAAAGATGAGAGAATGCACTTTAAGCCCATATTTGTTATTTAACTGCAACTTTAATTTATTTTAGTAAACAGCCTAAATACCAAAACTTGTGTCAGTGTCCAATTATTTACAGACCTAACTGTCGTCTAGATTATGAGTTATGCGATAGGGTAAAAAAACAGCGTTAAGAGGCCCTAATGCTGCTTTCTTTACGCCAGCTGATATTACGAGTCTTGGAGGTTTAGGTGTACCGCACACTTCTTTGGCCTTACCGCAAAACGACTTATGTAAACTTCGTAAAGTCTTTTTTCTATGGGACTTCCACAGCGCCGGTATTTTGAGTCTGTCCTGGGAGGCCAAAAAGTGAGCGGTACACCCTACCCTGTCAAGATCCCCAACGGATTTAAAAGTCAGTAGTTATGAGTTTTATGGTACAATGCCGTAACATAAAACTCATAACAAAAGTGCTAAAAAGTACACTAACACCCATAAACTACCTATTAACCTAAACCGAGGCCCTCCCGCATCGCAAGTACTATGATAAAATTATTAACCCCTAATCTGCCACCTACATTATATTTATGAACCCCTAATCTGCTGCCCACAACATCGCCAACACCTACATTATATTTATTAACCCCTAATCTGCCGCCCCCAACGTCGCCGCAACTATAATAAACATATTAAACCCTAAACCGCCGCACTCCCGCCTTGCAAACATTAGTTAAATATTATTAACCCCTAATCTGCCATCCCTAACATCGCCGCCACCTACCTACATTTATTAACCCCTAATCTGCCGCCCCCAACGTCGCCGCCACTATATTAAAGTTATTAACCCCTAAACCTAAGTCTAACCATAACCCTAACAACCCCTAACTTAAATATAATTTAAATAAATCTAAATAAATATTCCTATCATTAACTAAATAATTCCTATTTAAAACTAAATACTTACCTATAAAATAAACCCTAAGCTAGCTACAATATAACTAATAGTTACATTGTAGCTATCTTAGGGTTTATTTTTATTTTACAGGCAAGTTTGTATTTATTTTAGCTAGGTAGAATAGTTATTAAATAGTTATTAACTATTTAATAACTACCTAGCTAAAATAAATACAAAAGTACCTGTAAAATAAAATTTAACTTAAGTTACACTAACACCTAACACTACACTATAATTAAATAAATTAACTAAATTAAATACAATTACCTAAATTAAATTAAATTAGTTAAACTACAAAAAAAAACAAAAACAAAATTACAGAAAGTAATAAACAAATTACAGATATTTAAACTAATGACACCAAATCGAATAGCCCTATTAAAATAAAAAAAAGCCCCCCCCCAAAATAAAAAAAAACCCCTAGCCTAAACTAAACTACCAATAGCCCTTAAAAGGGCCTTTTGTGGGGCATTGCCCCAAAGTAATCAGCTCTTTTACCTGTAAAAAAAATACAAACAACCCCCCCAACAGTAAAACCCACCACCCACACAACCAACCCCCAAATAAAATACTATCTAAAAAAACCTAAGCTCCCCATTGCCCTGAAAAGGGCATTTGGATGCGCATTGCCCTTAAAAGGGCAGTTAGCTCTTTTGCAGGCCCAAAGTCCCTAACCTAAAAATAAAACCCACCCAATACACCCTTAAAAAAAACCTAACACAAGCCGGGCCGAAGTCCTCAACAAAGCCGGGAGAAGTCTTCATCCAAGCCGGGCGAAGTGGTCCTCCAGACGGGCAGAAGTCTTCATCCAGACGGCATCTTCTTTCTTCATCCATCCAGCGCGGAGCGGGTCCATCTTCTAGACATCCGACGCGGAGCATCCTCTTCATCCGACGACTAAAGCGGAATGAAGGTACCTTTAAGTGACGTCATCCAAGATGGCGTCCCTTAGATTCCGATTGGCTGATAGAATTCTATCAGCCAATCGGAATTAAGGCAGAAAAAATCCTATTGGCTGATCCAATCAGCCAATAGGATTGAGCTTGCATTCTATTGGCTGAAGCCGAACAGTGTGCATTATCGACTATTACATTTAAAGAAAGCGTTAGAAATACTATTACATTAAACGAATGTTAGAATGTTGTACAAACATTCGAAATTCGAAACGAACAAACAAATGTGTTAAAATTAATTTCATTTTTCGAATGTTACAAAACATTTGCCCATCTCTAATAGTAACTACCTTATATGGAGGAATTGCAGGTCAGTATTATTATGAAATAATATGTTCAGTAGTATATGTAATATATATTATTATGGCAATGCCACACAAAGACAACTGAGTGGCCTTCTCGTGAGCAAATATGCAAGAACAGTGCAATTGTAAAATGCTGTAATACATAGAACATTTTTTCCACTTGTATGTCCCTTTAATATCAAAAGCAGCAAGATCAACAACTTGGTTTTATCTGAAAAAAATCTCTGAGGAAGAGATCATTAGTCTCAGATTATTTGTACTCAGCTTTTATAAAGAATCAATAAACGTTGCACTTAGCCCTATCTGTTTTTTTGTTATTCTGTTATGTGAAAAGTTCCAACATTTAGTACCAGTTTTCATTTACATGTCAATAACTAATAAAAAAATGCACTATTACTATTGCACATTAGGTTTTACATGCCCAGAATCCTTTGCATCCACAAAGCTTTTCACCTGTTTCATGGCTTTCTGAAAATGTAATGATTTACCCTTCTTGGTGAATTTGAAACATGATGCATTTGCACCTTTTCTGCTAACCTTTGTGAGGATCATTTCCAGATAACAGGTAGGAATCTGAAGTAGAATTCCCCCGACATGTACTTAATATTAGACAGCAGAATTTAAAAGTCTGAATAATTTTTTTACAGGAAAAGAAAATGTCACTTCTGGCTAACGAGGACCTGTGTCAGTCTGTGACAAGCTTGAAATCATCAATGCTGGTTTCTCTGTGACTCTTGTCTGCCCAGGACAGATATCTCTGTGGGAATGTTTTGACACATGAAAAATATTACTAATATTGTGGATATAAATATTTCCACTATCGAAGGAATAAACACATCTCATCTTCATCTTTGGTGCTATCATGCTTAAAAGGACATTAAACAATACATGATAGATATAATGCTGAATTCAAAGCAAATATGTTTTCTTATCTCCTCTGGTGGGGCCGGGTAGGGACAGTTGTAAATGCGCTGACAAAGTAACAGTGTCATAGGTTTAATGTCACACGGTAGTGCATTTCAGTCTGAAATATATCTTTTTTTTCAATACATTTCTAAAAGCAAAAATACTCCAGTGCACCAGCATCCAATCATTGTATTCCCTCAAGAAGCCAGCGGGAGGGGGGGGCTTGTATAATAATGTTATGTGCATATGCCACTGAAACAGTGACAGCTTTTACTAGAATCATTTGTGCTAATACACAGAAATACTGCTATTCAAAATGTAGATGCATTCACACTCATTTCAGTTTATACCACCAAGGCTCTTTCAAGCAGGGCCAACCTTATCATTTGCAGGGTCCTGGGCAAGATACATTTGTGGGGCCCCTCAGCACAGTGCCCTTATTCCTTTCTACTGTATGTTCTGACCTTTATATGGCCCCACCCCTGTGCCAACATTCAGTTATACTTATATAAAGAATAACACAAAATATTAGACCTCCTGATACCATAAACACTTCTCAGAAACTAAATACAACATATATATTGCACCATCTCATATCCCCACCTCTGACACTGCAGGCTCCTCCAAAGAGCGGGGCCCTGGGCGGTTGCCCCTCTCACCCTGCCTAAAGGGGAGGCCAGCTTTAAAATAATGAATAGCGAATGCTGAAAATGCAGCTTCCTACGGTGGAACATTGTAAAAACCCTTAAGAAATCAAAAGGTTAAAGGTTCTTTTAAGTGAAAAATCTCAGATTATTATTTTTTTTCAATAATGGCAGAAAAATAGATTATTATCACAGAAGTATAAAATTATTGTCAGATGTTTGCGTTTGGTTTTCATATACTGCTAGCACTTCTCTTTCAATCTAAACAAGAGCCCAGGCACATTTTTGTACAATTCAATACAAGATACAAATTCCTGGGGTCAGTAAAACATGATAAATTAGCAGGAAAGCAAAAAAAAAATCTGTTTTTAGAATATTGCATCGAAGGACCTCTGTGGATTTGTGTTTTAGCTAGGATGGAAGAACTAGGGCCCCCTGTGCTGAGGCCTTAGATCAAAAGTCCCGACATTCAGTCTGCTTCACTGTGCTAGCTAACAAATTCAGCATGCATCTGTATGGAGGAATAAGAAAGAAGCAAAAAAAGAGTTTAACAAAAAAAAAAATCAATAAGATGGTATGTGGATATTTGTGAAAGCAAAATACAAGAAGCGTTCATGATTTTGTCCAATGTTTTTGTCTAATCCCTACATGATTTCAGTAATATTGACCCTTGGTTCTTGAACTATCATCCCGTAAGTTTTATTTAGCAGTTACATTTTGCAGGAGCGATTTAAAGGGACACTAAACCCAATTTGTTTTCTTTCATGATTCAGATAGAGCATGCAATTTTAAATGTGCAATTTTAAAATGCGGGTTTAGTATCCCTTAACACATAACACATTGCCCATAACACACAAAGCAGTGATTTAACCCCTTGGTGGCTCCCTCTTAATTTGTTGCTAGCTGGCCTTATACCTACACTTGATAAGCTGAAGCAGATGTGAGCATGATAGCATGGAATAGTTGCAAAAGGCTGTGCTGCTGTGTTGCAAAAGGTTGTGTTGGAGCATACAACTGTTCTTTTTTTACACCAAATATTAATTGAGTTTTAGTAACAGTATTTTGAATAAATTGCATTTAATTTTTAGCAGTCTTTTCAACACAGTACAGTTTTAGTCGACAAAAGGACACGCAGATTTAGCTGACAAAAACAGCATCAATTGTAATTATAATGAAATGTTTTGGAAAACAATAGGCATTAAAGTTATAAAATATATACTTTATTCAGTACTATACTTTCTCCTCACTCCACATACTAAACTGTCCAATAGTCAGTTTATGGCATTTTGTTTTGTCTACATTATTTAATGAAAGCACAAACACTTTTTATTGTTTATTGTTTTATTATTTGTCGGCTAAGAGTCACAATTTTTTTTTTTTTAAGAAGACGATGAGTCTTGTGAGAAAATATAATTAATGGTAGATAAAAGCACTACAGGATTTGTCTTAACTATACATATAAAATTACACATAGAGAAATAATTTGAGCCATACATATAATTTAATTGAAGTAATTTTAAAGAGATATATATATATATATATATATATATATATATATATATATATATATATAGTATATATATATATATATATATATATATATATATATATATATATATATATATATATATATAAAAATGTATCCAATAATAAGCACTCTCTGGATTTAAACACAGTAAATTTAATAGGCAGTGACTTTTCGGGGCATTCACCCCTTCCTCAGACAACCAGAAATGTGATACAAACATTGTTAAATACCCAATAAGCCCCTCCACCCATTACACATGAGCCAATCACCCAATAAGAGATAATGTTTACAAATCAGTTATTAAACATAAACTCAAACAATAATCATCATAATTCATATAAATATGTGCAATAGCAATATCAAATTCAGTGATCATCACTGGTTCAATAAGAATCCTCAGAGATAACTCAGTGATAAATTCAAATTAGAATTAAAATTAAAACTAAAACTAAAAAGGGAACATGGAACAGTCTGATCACTCACAATCTGTCAATACAATTGTAAATAAAAATAAAATAAAACCCCAATGTCATAAATGGTAACTGGGCTAACATTCATTTGCATTGCATATACAAAATTGGATAAAGAATATCAGAGTAAACACGGTAGGAAAAGGAAACAGCCGCCATTACTTACCATGCTAACTTCAGCGTGTTCGGCGGTGGGCGTGGTTACCCTAACCATTCAATGCAGAGGGCAGCCCACGTGACCAAAGACTGGTCAAACACACAGCCAGGATAGGGCGTTTCCATGGCGACCCACAATATACAAACCACGTTATACGCCTATTACCAGGTCGCCATGGTAACGTCTCAACAGCAAAACAAATATAACCAGCACCATCCTATAGATCCGTGCCATCTCACTAGTAATCTGTGAAATTCACCAAGATCCATATCTTAGAAAGCGATAAGGCGCATTGTTGTGTCAGGCATCGCCATAGCAACCATTGACCACAAGGAAAACAAACGCCATAAAACATGATCAGCGAAGTGTAGTCATGGCAACGCCAGATACCACAATAAGTCAGCTTAAGGGATATAAAGGTAGACATCAATATAGGCACAGACTTATACATCCACAACTCAGATGGATCCATACCACTAGCGCACATCACGGATATATCCAATCAATTGATTCAAGTGACTCAAGTGCCTCAGCAATTACACGCACACACACACACACATAAAGCTGTACATGAGATAAAGCTACGACGTAAGCACACAGCACACATCACATCAGTCTGGTCACACCATTACCACAGCAATTGGACTCCCACACACTGCTGCTCTCTGACACTTCTATTAAATCCACCACCAGGGTAAAATGCAACGTAAGGGGCCCACAACATCCAGGCCATACTGGGAAATTCTAAAGGGCCACTATAAACAATGAAATATACCCTATATCATCAGCCATTAATCTAAACCCTGCAAAACTTCAAAAAGACAGAAATTCAAAGATTCATGAGATATGAATGATATATATGAATATATCATCAAGATTCTGAAGTTATGTTTAACTTTAAACTTTTTCAGATTTGAGTCCAACTACTACCAACAAATAACTGGGACCGCCATGGGGTCAAACATGGCCCCCTCCTACGCAAACTTGTATATGGAACAGTATGAGACCAAGATAATGAAAGTATATGAGTGTTTCACAATCATCAAATATATGAGATACATTGATGATGTTTTACTTGTGTAGAGGGGCACAGAAGAAGCTGTAAACAACTGGGTACAGGACCTCAATAATCTCCCAAATGTTGGGATCTTAGCCAAGTCAATAAAAGACCATTGGGACCTATTGGCATCGGATCAAGAATTACCATTTAAAGAAATTCCGCCGCCCAGGATGGGTTATAAAAGAGGACGCAACCTACAAGATTTACTTATGAACACTGATCCAAGACATGCGTATACCAAGGAGACCTGGCTTAAATCCAAGAAATTGGGGTGTTTCAAGTGTCTTGGTTGCACAACATGCAGCTCTATGATCCAAAGTAGTACATTCCACCATCCACATACGAACAAAAGTTTTAAAATTCGACATCACCTGACATGTTCTACACCATATGTGGTGTATCTTCTGAATGGCACATGTGGAATTCATTATTTCGGAAAGACGGATGATGACATAAAAAAAAGAATGGCGAACCACAGGAGTGCCATTAGAACTGCACTCAAAGAAGGCGTATCGGAACAACCGGTGGCATGCCACTTTTTGCAGATGAACCACACTGTGAAGGATCTACGCTTTATTCTTATTGATCACGTGCCACCCCTAAGAAGAAGGGGGAATAGGAAGAAAAGACTGTTACAAGTCGAAGCTAAATGGATCCATAGACTGAAAACGATGCAACCTAGTGGATTAAATACCAATGTGGACTGGCATTGTTTTCTCTAAACATATCTCTATATTGATGCTGTTGGGCTACTGGGAAAGTTTTACTCCTCTGGCCCTATTGAGAGGCCACGGTTCTGGGATTTAAGGAGAGTGCATGGACCATCTATTTAGTCTCACTGACATGCTTGAGGTATGAGGGTAGGTCATAATGTACATATTGTTATAAAGGTTGATTGTAATGGTGTGCCACTTGGCTGTTAAGCATTGATGAGATATGACTGTTGAATACCAACTTTGTGACTGTTTGTCCCTATAATATGGTTTATATCCGTTACTCATTCATATCTCATGAATCTTTATATCCAATTGATTGGATATATCCGTGATGTGTGCTAGTAGTATGGATCAATCGGAGTTGTGGATGTATAAGCCTGTGCCTATATTGATGTCTACCTTCATATCCCTTAAGCTGACTTATTGTGGTATCTGGCGTTGCCATGACTACACTTCACTGATCATGTTTTATGGCGTTTGTTTCCGTGGTGGTCAATGGTTGCCATGGCAACGCCTGACACAACAATGCGCCTTATCGCTTTCTAAGATATGGATCTTGGCGAATTTCACAGATTACTAGTGAGATGGCACGGATCTATAGGATGGTGCTGGTTATATTTGTTTTGCTGTTGAGACGTTGCCATGGCGACCTGGTAATAGGCGTATAACATATAACGTGGTTTGTATATTGCGGGTAGCCATGGCAATGCCCTATCCCGGCTGTGTGATTGACCAGTCTTTGGTCACGTGGGCTGCCCTCTGCATTGAATAGTTAGGGTAACCACGCCCACCGCCGAACACGCTGAAGTTAGCGTGGTAAGTAATGGCGGCTTTTTCCTTTTCCTATGGTGCTTGCTCTGATATTCTTTATCCAATTTTGTATATGCAGTGCAAATGAATGTTAGCCCAGTTACCATTTATGACATTGGGGTTTTATTTTATTTTTATTTACAATTGTATTGACAGATTGTGAGTGATCAGACTGTTCCATGTTCCCTTTTTAGTTTTAATTTTAATTCTAATTTGAATTTATCACTGAGTTATCTCTGAGGATTCTTATTGAACCAGTGATGATCACTGAATTTGATATTGCTATTGCACATATTTATATGAATTATGATGATTATTGTTTGAGTTTATGTTTAATAACTGATTTGTAAACATTATCTCTTATTGGGTGATTGGCTCATGTGTAATGGGGGGAGGGGCTTATTGGGTATTTAACAATGTTTGTATCACATTTCTGGTTGTCTGAGGAAGGGGTGAATGCCCCGAAACGTCACTGCCTATTAAATTTGCTGTGTTTAAATTCAGAGAGTGCTTATTATTGGATACATTTGAACATTCTCTAAGCACCCTGGTCTGGAGTTTTGTTGGCGAGTGAGAGTGTGCTTTTGGGTACACACATATATATATATATATATATATATATATAGCCTAATATAAGTATAATAAATAATAATCAATAAGTTGATTTACTATTAATAAAAGTAGATACAGAAGTGGAAAGTAAAATTGTATATAATATTATGGTCTATTGTCCATGTAATTGTTATTTACAAAAAACTATACAATTTATACCGCCTGTTTTAAAAGTAAAATAAATGCTCATTTTATATAGTGATTATGATTTTTTTCAATAAGAATGAAACATTTTTTTAAAGTTTAAATAACATATTAACCTTACACTTTTATTTATAATAATTTTAAAGTATTATAAAACTATAATATTGATCCAGAAAACGCTGCGTAAAGAAACTGTTGAAAACAGAGGATTGCTAATAAAACTAGTATTGCGATCCACTGTTTACATGCGCAATAACGATATCAGGGTCCGCTGTGAGCGCGCATTACACAGAGAGGAATGGGCGTATGCATAATTTGCATAACCGCCCACTGAAGGCAGTGACTACGGAAAATAAAATACAGCGACTTTGGGCGGAGGAAGCAGCGCAATAAGGTACAACGAAATATGGATATATATATTTTTATAAGCAAGGTTGATCTATAACTCATTAACAAATACACTAAACATTGTACTGATTACACATTATTAAACATAAAAGGGACAGTCAACTCCAAGTTTAGCTTTCAACAAAGAATACCAAGAAAACAAAGCAAATTTGATGATAAAAGGTAATTGGAAAGCTGATTAAATGACACGCCCTATCTGAATTATGAAAGTTTAATTTTGACTAGACTATCCTTTTAAACATTTAATAGTCATTTTTTAATGCAGCCATTACATTGATATATTTTCTATACATTTTTAAGGAATTTTGAATAAAAAAAATGATTTATTAAGTTAAGTTCATTTGAAACATGTATTTTGAAAAACAAACTAATTATATCCATTTATTATAATCCCAAAGCAATGTTGGTACTGAATTCATTTTTCATAAATGTTAGTGTTTTGGAATTTCCTGCATTACCATCAAGAGTTACTACTGATCCTAATGGAAAATCTTTTTTTTTATTTTTCTTATTTCCATTAAATGTTCCTTATTCTGGTAAACAATGTTAATTGTTATAAGGAGTAAAACAATTTCTTACTGTTTTGAAAAGCATTTATAATTATTTTATTTCATTTTTAATGATAAAATGTAAGACAAACAACACTGTTATTTACCACATTATCAGATAATAATGATCTCATTCTGGTATTTAAAAAAGCTTAAATTCTAAAATTGAACTTGAAGTCAATTAGCTAAAACTGTTTGATATGATAAATGCTATATTTTCCTTGTTAAAGGGACATAATACTCATATGCTAAATCACTTGTAACTGATTTAGTATAACTGTAAAAATCTGACAGGAAAATATTATCTGAGCATCTCTACGTAAAAAAGGACGATATTTTACCTCACAACTTCCTCAGCTCACCAGAGTAAGTTCTGTGTAAAAAGTTATACTTCAGCTGCTTTTGGCACTTCATTTAGGCGATTACTTTGACCTAAGAATTTCTGTTATTCTGGTCTGTCTGAGAGCCTGATGATCTAAAGATGATCTAAAATTATTTTCAACACTGCAAGATCCCTACTGAAATTCATAAAAGGCAGACTTTGCTTTACTTCTTCCTGCATTTCTGTATGTGAAGGAGAGACAAGCCCAGTGCAATATAGCACTGAATGCCATGACAGTTCTGCAGAATTTACACTTTGTGCTTCTTTTTTTTCAAAAATCTTTTTATTAAGAATCCAATACGTGGACAAAAGGGTGCATAATATCACAAACAAATTACAGATGACATTAATTTCTCTGTTTACATAAAAGGCAAACTTGTGAGTAATATTAATCGTACACGTATATATGTATCATGGATTCTAGTTTTAACCTTTTTGCAGATGTAAATCAAACGATAACATTAAAGTCTCAATGCCCATACTTATTACAATTATTGTGATACCTAAAGATGAACAAAACCAAAATAGATTATAATCAGAGCTAGAACATTGGTCAAGAGGAAACCTAGCTCATCAAGCTTTCAATATATTGTTCCCATGTGTTTTGTAGCTCAATAAATTGTTCTCTTTTACCAGACAAGTAAGATCCATATTCTTCTAGTTCGATCAAATCTGTGACCTTATTTCGTCATAGTTTTAGTGAAGGAGTTTCAGAAAACCTCCAGTTTTGAGCTACCAGACCCTTTGCGCTGTTTATCATAATTTTTTATCAGCGGCCTGAAATGGACCTGGGGTAATTAAATTGTCTTATTTAACAGCCATACTAATGGATCCAATGGAAGGACAGTCTGAAAAATACCCTCTATTTCTTTAATTATGTTTCACCACATGATATTTACTTGAGAACACCACCACCACATATGGCTCATGTTGCTACCCATGTGTCCACATCTCCAACATCGGTTGTTAGTTTTGGGGAATAATTTGTGAAGCCTCTTAAGGGTCAAATACCAACAGTGTAATATTTTGTCGCTTATTCCCCTAATGGAGGCCAAAGAGGAGGTGGATTTCGTGTTGTGGAAAATGTTAGTTGCTGTTTGGGGTGTGATAATTACCCCCAGCTCATCCACCCATACCCCAATGGAGCGTGACAAGTTACCTGGTGGTGGTTGAGTGATAATGTTGTAGACGTGTGAGAGACTATGCCTAATTGGGGGTGTAGAAGTGAACAGTTTTTCAATATTGGTTAGTAAATGGGACATGTTTTTGCAATGTTGGTGGGTTGTTATATAATGGTGAACTCCCCTGTAGGAAAACCAGTTGGCAGCCCAGGAATGGCCCCTATCAACCAGCTGTTCTTGGGTACACATCTGTTTGTTGGTGGTAAGGTGCATAATTGAAACCTCTCTATTAATATTATATGTCTCCAGGTTTCTATCAAGTGACAATAGAGAAAATTCATTGTTGTGGAGACTTGATGTCAATGGGCTTGGGCATGAAGACAGGTATGGATTTATTTTAGTGGTATTGTCCCACATTTTTATTATTTCCTGAGTAATTGGGTTACTAATCTGTCTATAAAGGATATGGAATTTTTACTGTCAGCAGATAGAGGTGTACGTTTAAATTTAGATTTTCTTCTAATAGAATCCATCTCTTATGGTCTTTATGTATTCTCCAATCAAGAATTCTATGGAGAAATATGGACCTTCGGTAGGAATCAATGTCTGGGACGCCTAAACCTCCCTGGGTGGTGGAACACGTCATAGTGAGTTTATTAATCCTAGGAGGGTGCCTATTCCAAATTAATGAACCAAACAACTGCTGCACCTGCGAGATATAGTTATTAGATAGGGGAATAGGGAAGGTTTGTATAATGTACAACAGTCGAGGGAAAGCATTCATTTTAATAGTATTAATCCTACCTAACCAGGAGAGATTTTTCCTATTCCATGATAAGAGATCTCTTATTCATTAGATAATTTTTAATCGGGACATAGTTTAGTTTAGTTAGTGTTTCTTGGTTATCCGCAAGATGTATTCCCAAGTATCTCAGGGAATACTTTACTCCATTTAAATGGGCACAATTTGGTAATCAGGGTTTCCATTTGTTGATCAATGGCCACTCCCAACATCTCGGATTTATTTTTTATTAATTTTGAAGTTTGACACTTTGTTAAATAACTCTAGTTCTCTCAAGGGGGGGGGGGGTAGTTTTAAACAGATTCATAAGAGAGAAAAGGATGTCATCTGCAAATAGTGACAACTTATATTCTTCTCCCTCAATTCAAAGGCCCTGTATATTTTTTTTATTCTAATTTTGGTCGCCAGAGCTTCAATGAGTCATGTGAAAAGCAGGGGGGTTAAAAGGCAGCTCTGTCTAGTTCCATGTTATCTGAAATGGGTGGGAAGGCCTTTTCCGCGTCTGTGGAGAGCCAGATTGAGGGAATATTTTTGGATTTGGCGTGCCACATCAGGTGAAGGTTACGCACTGTATTGTCCTTAGCCTTACAGTAAGGGACGAAACCCACCTGATACTGGTGTATAATTTTGGGTAGGATCAAGTTCAGCCTATTAGCTATAATTTTTGCGAACATTTTTATATCAGAGTTCAACAGAGAAATCGGCCTATAATTTGGGATATGTATATTAGATTTATTTGGTTTTGGTATCAGGGTTATATTAGCTTGCAAAGCTATGTGTAATGATGCTGTACCTTTAAGTCTCTCTCCACCCCTTTTTCTCTCATAAGCTACTTAACCTCACTTCCTTTGAGCAGACATTGCTTGAGTATTTTGTTAACAAGTCTAGTTGTTTCTTACTCTGGATTTAACAACCTCAAATCAGGCTACCTTTTTCAAAAGTATTTTCCTCCTGTCAGCATGCTAGGAATCCTGCTTACATGGAACTTTGTGAATCTACACACATCTCTGAAGCAGCTGGTATATTCGGATAACAAACCTCCATTTAACATCTGTTTGCAAGCCTGAAACCGCAAGTATAACTTTTGTATAACTTTTTTATAAGGAATTGCTTGAACTTATACCACGCGATACATTTCTGTGCTTTGCTTGAAACAAACCTCTAGTTCTCTCATACAGATATATTTGTATACATTTTACTGAACTCTAAAGTAAAATACAAAATATCTATTCCTGGGCATATATTTGCATTACCTGCTTGTCTCTGCACAATTCGTTTTCATGTTAAATGAGAACCCATTCATTACTTAATTAACTCTGCTGATTTTGTTTATTGCTAAGGTTAATAACATTTTTCCTTAGAAGCAAATCTCAGCAACAAAACTATAATTTATAAACACAAGGTTTATCAGTTATACTGTTTAAACTTTACACTATGGGAGGAAATTTTCTATCTTCCTCTATACTTTGAAAGTAGGTTAGGAGGTGGGGTAATAAAAGATCTTTAATTTAAATGTGATGTAATTGTCATTAAGGTAGAACAAATCCTATTGGCTGATCCAATCAGATAATAGGATTGAAGTTCATTGGATCAGCCAATAGAATGCAAGCTCAATCCTATTGGCTGATTGCATCCGCCAATAGGATTTTTTCTACCTTAATTCCAATTGGCTTATAGAATTCTATCAGCCAATCGGAATTGAAGGGACGCCATCTTGGATGACGTCATTTAAAGAAGCCTTCATTCTTCAGTTGGACTTCGTTTGAAGAGGATGCTCCGCATCGGATGTCTTGAAAATGGAGCCGCCTGGATGAAGACTTCTGCCCGTCTGGAGGACCTCTTCTTCCCGGCTTGGATGAAGACTTCTGCCCATCTGGAGGACCACTTCGCCCGGCTTCGTTGAGGACTTCGGCCCGGTTGGTTGAAGACTTCTCAAGGTAGGGTGATCTTCAAGGGGTTAGTGTTAGGTTTTATTAAGGGGGTATTGGGTGGGTTTTAGAGTAGGGTTGGGTGTGTGGGTGGTGGATTTTAATGTTGGGGGTATTGTACTTTTTTTTACAGGTAAAAGAGCTGATTACTTTGGGGCAATGCCCCGCAAAAGGCCCTTTAAGGGCTATTTGTAATTTAGTATAGGGTAGGGCTTTTTATTATTTTGGGGGGCTTTTTTATTTTATTAGGGGGATTAGATTAGGTGCAATTAGTTTAAAAAACTTGTAATTATTTTATTATTTACTGTAATTTAGTGGGGGGGTTTCATACTTTAGATAATTTTTTTAAATTGTATTTAATTGTATTTAGTTTAGGTAATTAATTTAATTTTAGTGTAGTGTTAGGTGTTTTTGTAACTTAGGTTAGGATTTATTTTACAGGTAAATTTGAATTTATTTTAACTAGGTAGCTATTAAATAGTTAATAACTATTTAATAACTATTCTACCTAGTTAAAATAAATACAAAGTTGCCTGTAAAATAAAAATAAACCCTAAGCTAGCTACAATGTAACTATTAGTTATACTGTAGCTATCTTATGGTTTATTTTATAGGTAAGTATTTAGTTTTAAATAGGAATAATTTAGTGAATTGTAGTAATTTTATTTAGATATATTTAAATTATATTTAAGTTAGGGGGTGTTAGGGTTAGGGTTAGACATAGATTTAGGGGTTAATACATTTAATATAGTTGCGGCGACGTTGAGGGCGGCAGATTAGGGGTTAATAAATGTAGGTAGGTGTCGATGATGTTAGGGACGGCAGATTAGGGGTTAATAAAATTTAACTAGTGTTTGCAATGCAGGAGGGTGGCGGTTTAGGGGTTAATATATTTTTATTGTCCGGTTCGGCAGATTAGGGGTTTAAAAAATATTCTTTAGTGTTTGTGATGTGGGGGGGGGCCTCGGTTTAGGGGTTAATAGGTAGTTTATGGGTGTTGGTGTACTTTTTACCACTTTAGTTAAGAGTTTTATGCTACGGCGTTAGCCCATAAAACTCTTAACTACTGACTTTTAAATGCGGTATCAGTCTTGACAGGAGAGGCTGTACTGCTCACTTTTTGGAATACTCGTAATACCGGCGTTATGCAAGTCCCTTTAAAAATATAGGATACGCAATTGACGTAAGTGGATTTGTGGTATTTTCGAGTCTGACCAAAAAAGTGAGTGGTACACCTGTACCTGCAAGACTCGTAATACCAGCGGTAGGAAAAAAGCAGCGTTGGGATCTCTCAACGCTGCTTTTTAAGGCTAACGCACAACTCGTAATCTAGCCGATTGTTTGTATGCTTGCTTGAACTTTTACCACACTATCGCAGAGATTACAAGTTTGGCGTTAACAGGGGTGCGGGGCTAACGTTAGCCGCAAAAAGGTGATCGTAGAGCAGAATTTAGCTCCACATCTCACCTCAATACCAGCGTTGCTTACGGTAGTGGTAAGCTGGCTAAACGTGCTCGTGCACGATTTCCCCATAGGAAACAATGGGGCTGAGCTGGCTGGAAAAAACCTAACACCTGCAAAAAAGCAGCGTCCAGCTTCTAACGCAGCCCCATTGTTCCCTATTGGAAAATAAAAAATATGTCTGCACCTAACACCCTAACATGAAGCCCGAGTCTAAACACCCCTAATCTTACACTTATTAACCCCTAATCTGCCGCCCCCGCTATCGCTGACACCTACATTATTAACCCCTAATCTGCCGCTCTGGACACCGCTGCCACCTACATTATCCCTATGAACCCCTAATATACTGCCCCCAAAATTGCCGCCACCTATATTATAGTTATAAACCCCTAATCTGCCGCCCCCAACGTCGCCGCCACCTACCTACAATTATTAACCCCTAATCTGCCTACCGGACATCGCCTCCACTTTAATAAATGTATTAACCCCTAAACCGCCGCACTCCCGCCTCGCAAACACTAGTAAAATTTTATTAACCCCTAATCTGCCCTCCCTAACATCGCAGACACCTACTTACATTTAACGTTGCCGCTACTATATTAAAGTTATTAACCCCTAAACCTAAGTCTAACCCTAAATCTAACCCCCCCTAACTTAAATATAATTTAAATTAAACAAAATTAATTTAACATAATTAAATAAATTATTCCTATTTAAAACTAAATACTTACCGATAAAATAAACCCTAAGATAGCTACAATATAACTAATAGTTACATTGTAGCTAGCTTAGGATTTATATTTATTTTACAGGCAACTTTGTATTTATTTTAACTAGGTAGAATAGTTATTAGTTATTAACTATTTAATAACTACCTAGCTAAAATAAGTACAAAATTACCTGTAAAATAAATCCTAACCTAAGTTACAATTACACCTAACACTACACTATCATTAAATAAATTACCTAAACTACCTACAATTAAATACAATTAAATTCAATAAACTAAATTGCTAAAAAAAAAAACACTAAATTACAGAAAATAAAAAAGAATTACAATAATTTTAAACTAATTACACCTAATCTAATTCCCCTAATAAAATAAAAAAGCCCCCCAAAATAATAAAATTTCCCTACCCTATACTAAATTACAATTAGCCCTTAAAAGGTCCTTTTGCGGGGCATTGCCCCAAAGTAATCAGCTCTTTTACCTGAAAAAGAAAAATACAATACCCCCCCAACATTAAAACCCACTCCCCACACACCCTTACTCTAAAACCCACCCAATCCCCCCTTAAAAAAATCTAATTCTAACCCCTTGAAGATCTCCCTACCTTGAGCAGTCTTCAGCCAGCCGGGCACAAGTGGTCCTCCATACGGCAGAAGTCTTCATCCAATCGGGGCAGAAGAGGTCCTCCACACGGCAGAAGGCTTCATCCAGGCTGAATCTTCTATCTTCATCCTTACGGAGCGGAACCATCTTCTATCCAGCCGACGCGGAGCCATCCTCTTCAAACGACGTCCTAACGAAGAATGAAGGTTCCTTTAAGGGACGTCATCCAAGATGAAGGATTAAGGTTCTATCCAGCCAACGCGGAGCCATCCTCTTCAAACGACGTCCTAACGAAGAATGAAGGTTCCTTTAAGGGACGTCATCCAATCTGAATTAAGGTAGGAAAAATCCTATTGGCTGATTGGATCAGCCAATAGGATTGAGCTTGCATTCTATTGGCTGTTCCAATCAGACTCGTACTACCAGCGTTAGATAAAAAGCAGTGTTGGGACCTCTCAACGCTGCTTTTTAAGGCTAACGCCAAACTCTTAATCTCGCCGTATATATGTCTGTGCTTTACTTGAAACAAACCTCTAGTTCTCTCATACAGATATATTTGTATACATTTTACTGAACTCTAAAGTAAAATACAAAGTATCTATTCCTGGGCATATATTTGTATTACCTGCTTGTCTCTGCACAATTCGTTTTCATGTTAAATGAGAACCCATTCATTACTTAATTAACTCTGCTGATTTTGTTTATTGCTAAGGTTAATAACATTTTTCCTTAGAAGCAAATCTCAGCTACAAATCTATAATTTATAAACACAAGTTTTATCAGTTATACTGTTTAAACTTTACACTATGGGAGGAAATTTTCTATCTTCCTCTATACTTTGAAAGTAGGTTAGGAGGTGGGGTAATAAAAGATATTTAAATGTGATGTAATAGTCATTACTAAAGCCTAGGAACCTGGAGAGTTTCCATTTTTAAATGATTTAATCGCCAGCTGGATTTCCTCCTCTGAAAAGGGTGCGTCTAAACCATCTCTTTGCTCTTCGGTTATTCTGGGTAGGCATAATTGTGCTAAGTAGTTTTGTATAGATGTGTCTGATGGAGGGGGATGAGTTTGATTCAAATTATATAGTGTTTCATAGTATTGTCTAAAATTTTCCGCAATGTCGGTTGACGTATACCAGTCTTTCCCCTTGTCATCTTTAAAGTGTAAAATATATCTGTTAAGTGTTTTTTTCCTTAGTTGTCTAGCTAATAGCTTCCCCTGTCTGTTAGCACCCTAGAAGGTTTTTTTAAGATATAGTGCATTTCTTTTAGCCTCAGTCCCTAGGTAACAATTGAGTTGTTGTCTTTTATGCTCTAGGCTTTCAAGAAGAGAGTGGTCTTTGGGAAATATTTTATGAATTTCTTGAAGTTTGTTTAGATCGGCCAGCAAAGAAGTTAAATAGATGTGCTGCTGTTTTATTTTGGCTGCTTTCAGAGCTATCAGTTCTCCTCTGAGAACACATTTATGAGCATTTCATATATGCTGAGGGCTTATGTTTGGAGTGTTATTTAATTTAAAATAATCTTCAATAGACTTGGTCATTTGAATGCGTATTAAGGGATCTTTTAAAAGGGATTCATCTAATCTTCAGGTTCTCGTTAGAGGTGTTTGTGTGGGAAAACTAAGGATACAGCCAATCATGACAAGATCCAACCAGGTTATAGGGTATATTTCTGTGTGTATGACTTGACAATGTTTTGCTAGAGACAAACGATTTTCCTATGGAACAGTCAATAGAAGGGTCCAATGCAACATTAAAATCTCCGCCGACAACCAGGCTGTTTCTAGTGTTTTCTAAAATTATTTTACAGATGCAGTGGAAGAAACGAGGGGAGTCTAAGCTAGGCGCGTATATATTGGCCAAGGTAATAGATTTGTGATGTAGAGTCCCAGATAGCATCAGGTATCTTCCCTCCCTGTCTTTAATGATTGAGTTAACATTAAATGGGATGTTTTTGCTAATCATTATACACACTCCATTGTGTTTGGTGGTATTAGAGGCAAAATAAGTTATGCCAAATTTCCTAAATGAGGAACAAGGTTCATGACCCTTCTTAAAATGGGTCTCTTGGAGCACTACTATATCGCATTTAAGTATTTTGTAATCCCTGAATGCAACAGATCTTTTCTGAGGGATGGTAAACCCCTTGACATTATGTGATTACTGTCATTACTGGTCTCAGATTGTCCCAGACCTGGAGAACTGATGCCCAGTCCCAGTTTTGAATGTAGATGGACAGTACCGGTATTGGAGTTAGGGGTGGTCTGGCGGAGAAGGCTCTGTTTTCCTTGTTTTAGATTGAGATTTGATCCATTGTAGGCTTTGTTTTCTAGGAGGATCCTGATTCATGTGAGGGGGGGAGTTTCCAAGACATTATCCACCGGAGGTACAATGGTAACATTCAGTTTCTTCGTCAGATTGTCTAAGTCCTGGAAATTTTTGTAGATGATTTGTGAGCCATTGTGGGAGACTATTAAACTGAATGGGAATCCCCAACGGTATCTTATATTATTTTCTTGCAATGCTTTGTTGATGAATCTAACCTTTTTCCTCCTTTGTTTAGTTTGCGGACAGAGGTCTTGATATATTTGCAGGTTGTGATCCTTAAAGGTGATGTTGCATCTTGTCGTTGCTGCTTGCCACAGCTCTTCTTTAGTGGTATACAGTAGAAACTTCATAATCACGTCTCTTGGAGGGGGTCTTTTAGAGGGGCCGGAGGATTAGAGGGCGGTCTAACCGCTCTATGGATCCCCTCTATGTCTTCATTTTGGAGCCGCAGTGATCTAGGAAGTAAGAAATTGAATAAATCTTTAACATAAAGTTTAAATTGCTCTTGCTGGACTTCTTCTGGTATTCCTCTAATCCTGAGATTATTTCACCTCCCACGGTTGTCAAGGTCTTCAAGTTTTTACTGTAAGTATGTACAATTGAGTCCTGTATCGATATCTGTTTTGTATTTGAACTGACCAAATTATTAAGATCCTCTTGACCCTCCTTGAGGTATTCGATTCTAGAGCCCATATCATTCAAATCTTTTTTAAGGTCTCGCATTTCTTCCTTTATAAAGGACTTTAGAGATTTGAGATTGGATTTTGAGGGGAGATCTGAGATTTGTGACTGCAAAACTAGCAGAGAGTTATGTTGTAAGGGCACAGACTCCATTTGTATCTATGGCGTAAGTTTGTCTTGATGCTGAGAAGGCTCAGTAGATATTGAGTTTGAAGTATTGAAAAAAGTGGAGACAGAAGGTGTAGTTGCTATTGGTTTGTTGTTCTTGTCTGCTTTGGGACCTTTGCGCTGAGACAGGATAGCAGCCTCCAGTATGTATGTGGTGGGATTTGCAGGTTTCGGAAATTATTTAAGGATGTATCTGGCTTGGGCCAATCTCAGTTTTAAAAACCACCCAAAAAACCTACTTTGATTGGTGAAGAGTATTGGTACTTTCCTTACAGAGCGTATCCACCACTCTATATTGTCCTTCTAATATTTGTAAGGGTCAAAATAGACTACTGTTTGATAGTTTGTAGTACCAGTAGTATATGTAGTGTTTTTCTACAAGACCTGCTTTTTTATCTGGCAGACTAACTGTTCTCAGCTTCCTTTTTTTGCAGTATTAAGAAGGAAGGAATTAAAGAAACCTTATATTTTTGGTTACATACATATAGGGATTTGTAAATTGCCAGATATCCAGCTTGATTTTATTAACGGGCTCTGTGGTGTGAGTAGGTTAATTAATATTGTTAGTTGCTAGGTATTAACCTAGAACCCACACTTAATATTCACTCTCTGGACTTATCCCCACCACTTGCCGCTCTGCCTTCTAGCAATGTGATACTACTCCAGCAATGCGAAACTACCTATGCACCAGCCATCTGAGGGACTTTGTGGGCGAAAGGGTTGAAGATGGTCTTCAAAGGCAGGTGACTTACCGATCTCGTCTGGTTACACCACCGCACGCATCCAGATCTGATATGAAGGGAGCGTGACGATGACGGCACGGCATCCACCTTGTCAGGCCGCTTGGTATCCGAGCCTCTGATGGTCAACCAGGTATGTTTTGAGGTGGTAAAGGGTGGTCTGTGTCAGGTCCGATGGTGACCACACCCGGGTAGTAAGTGGCAGATCTGGATAGTAAGAAAGCGACCCAGTGTGCTGTGAGGCCTTCCTCAGATGGATTTTAGATGGTGGCCAGGCCTCCAGAAGTCCCAGAATAACAGGCAGTTTATAAGTCTTCAGGGTGTTTGATGATCCGCACCCCTTGATCCAAGACCTGCCTTAAGTGTTAGGGATCAACTACAAACAAATTAAAACTTCCACTTGCCTGTTATATCTTAGGTGAGCTACAACAGCTACGGAGCACTAAAGAAACACGGCCATGTCCCAGCGTGACTTGGCTCCGCCCCCTGTGCTATGTATTTTATATTAATTTACACTTTAGATTGTTTTATTACTTTTAAACTTTGTATTTTCTATTTTGTATTTTTTTTTATTCAGCAGTGAATTTAGGATTGTGATTTTACAAATTCTGATTGTGCTTTCACAGTTTGTGTAACTTTAACATATTAGGATCATGTATTATGTGTATCTTTTACAAATTACATTGTACTTTGTATTTCTTCTATTTAAATGGATACAAACCCCAAAAATATTTATTTCTTCTATTTAAAGGGAAACAAACTCAAAAAAATGTATTTTTTGTGATTCAGACAAAGCATACAAAAAAATACAATTTACTTATATTGTCAAATTTTCTTTGTTCCCATGGTATTCTTTGTTGAAGAGATACCTAGGTAGGGGTCTGGAGATCTACATGGCAGGAAATAGTGCTGCCATCTAGTACTCTTGCAAATGGATAACATTCTTGCAACACTGCAGCCATATAGTACACCAGACATGGGCCTGAGCTTACATTCCCACTTTTCAGCAAAAGATACCAAGTAAAATAAGAAAAATTTACAATAGAAGTAAAATAGAAAATTGTTTAAGATTGGATGTTCTTTCTGAATAAAAAATAAAATAAAAATTAGGGTTTCATATCACTTTAAAATAAAACTAAACAAATGACAGCTTAATTTTCCAAGAGAGCTTCATCACTTTCTATGGCCTGATAAAAAAATATTATCTAATTATAGTACAGACTTCACATGTGTCGAATTCTATAAGAAAAATGGTGGAACCTGAAAGTCCCAGAGAGATGAAAGATGTCTTACATAGAAATTAATGAAGCTCTCTGGGATACATAATTTCCCACAGGAGAGAGAAGGTAATTGCAGAACACCCCGGGATGATATAAAGTCTCAGTTTGTATCAATTACAAATTAAATTGAAATGTTTCCACTACAGTTTAACTTGCTTTTGCCTATAGTTTAGTATATATTACTTTTGTGTCAGTTAAAGGGACATTGAACCCAAATTTTTTCTTTCATGATTCAGATAGAGCATGCAATTTTAAGCAACTTTCTAATTTACGCCTATTATTAAGTTTTCTTCGTTCTCTTGCTATCTTTATTTGAAAAAGATGGCATCTAAGCTAAGGAGCCAGCAAATTTTTGGTTCAGGACCGTGGGCAACACTTGTTTATTGGTGCAGTCCAATCAGCAAGGACAACCCAGATTGGTCACCAAAAATGGACCGGCAACTTACATTCTTGCTTTTCAAGTAAACATACCAAGAGAATGGAGAAAATTTGATAATAGGAGTACATTAGAAAGTTGCTTAAAATTGCATGCTGAATCACAAAAGAAAAAAATGCGGGTTCAGTGTCCCTTTTTAATAAGTGCATTGTGAATTTTAAGCAAACTTCACCTGCATAAAGCTGGCAAGAAAAATCAGTGAGACCATCTTGTTTAAAATGCTTAAAGCATTTAACAAGACTTGTGAGAGAGCTTTAGTGTTCCCTTTTAAGTCAGTTTTGTGTGCGGCACAGCAGTGAAACAGTTGATTAGGTAACCACACTCACAATTAGCAAACACTGCACAATGCAGACTGCAAGGTATAGTTTCACTGCTGGGCCACACACAAAACTGGCCATAGAGGGAACACTTCCTGGGAAATCCTATGGTCAGCCCAGGGAACTGTCCTGTCCATCCCACTTTCTGAAGCTGTCATTTTTAGCCTACAATGCAGCAAATTCTACACAGAAATATACACAATATGATTTGTTAAAGTAACACAGAAACTTTCAAAACATAATAAGAATTTATAAAATCACTGCTGGATCTAAATATAAATGTATTAAAATAGAAAATAGAAAGTGCAAAGCTTAAATGTAATAATACAGAAAGGACCAAATCTGAAGTGTAAAGCAATGTAAAATACAATGCTATATTGCACTGGGCTTGTCTCTCCTTCAGATATAGAAATGAGAGATATCTTGCACATCTTTTTTCTTTGAACATTCCATTCGATTCAGCCCCTGTGAAGTCTGCACTACAATTTCTCCACACGGGCCGGATGATCAAAAGTTTGCTAGCAAAAATGGGAAAAAACACGTTTAGCTTTGCAGGGACAGTCTTTGTGCAATTATTAAAGAAAATGGGTGGTGAGGTGTCTCCCATAGAAATAATGAGAGCTCTTTACTATGTAAAAGTTTACAATAGGGGACGAATTACACAAGAAGAAACCAATGTATGTTTAAACTTTAATATTACACATAATACAAATCAAATGATGCTGTTTTCAGTGCTCCGTACCTTAAATTTGCTGTTATTTTTGAATGCATAGGTTTTCCTTTTAGAGTAATTAGTGTTTTGAGTATTTTGATAAACGCTTGCCACCTTTTAAGTTCTGTAGGGCAGAAATGTTTAGATAATTACACTGGGATTTGAGAGTCCATTTTACAAAAGAACAACAAAAATGCTATGTACGAATTTCAATGTGTTTTTTGTACATCCAGTGTTCTAAAATTAAAATTTAATATGATTTATTCCTGTGTAACTTACATACATATCCATTTTTAATAAAATATGTTTTTACTGAACAATCTTTTTTGATACACCTTACAATACAATATTTTTGTGTGAATGGTTCAATTATTAATTTTGTATGATTTTTAAAATTATGATTATCATTATGCATCTCCTTCCCATATGAAAGTGCAGTATATTCTCCCTAGCGAGACACCCTATTTTCAGGGTAAAGAGTGGCTTTAAATAATTCCACGAGGAGAACAGAACTAAAAGGGACACCATTAGCATTTGTAGGGCCCTGGGCAAGACAAATTATTCCCCTCCCCTTATATGCCATGCCCCCTGTATGGCCCACCCCTGTCCCAACATTCAATGTTACCTATATAAAGAATAAGTATATATTACACTTCCTGATACCTTAAACATTTCTTCATAAACTAAATATAGGATATACTTTGCACCTTCTCATAGCCTCACCCCTGAAAGTGCAGGGCCCCCAAAGCGTTAGGCCCTGGGAGGTTGCTTCTTTTATTTTTATTTTTACAATAATTGTGAGCAGCCATCTACTGAGAAATAGTCTGATAAGCCCATCCCATATCCCACTTTTGTGGGCATCACGGAAGTATAGTCGGTAAATTGCTAGGGAGTTTTTCCAACTATGTGGATGTCTCACAATGGGCCTCTGATTTTGTTCTCATTTGTTGATATATCTAATTTTTGGATTAACGATCCTCTGCTTTATAATACCATTAGTATTGATACATTGTTTGTGTGTTAGCTTCCAGAGACTCCGACTATGCTACTTTGTATCTTTTTAAAGTTATTTTAAGATACTCCATGTAGGATGTTGTTTTAACAATTTGAATAAATGTTAAGTTTTATTTATGGTCCCAACTATTGGATTTACCTATGTGTTTAAGTGTGTGCCTGGATAGTGTTTACTTTTTCTTTTTTTCCTAGATTTACACTTTCTGACCACTAGGGCACCCCACACTCCCCATTGGGATGTAAGTGTATGGGCAAATAATTGGATATAATATGATTTAATGGTACAATTTTATACCTACATTATTAATATAGGTTGCTTATTTTACCATGCCCAAAGGGCAGGCCTAAGAACTACTATCAAGCATTCTTAAATAATCTCGACAGCACAAAGAACCCTTTTTGAGAAAAAGTCTGTCAAAATGTCGATTCATATGAAAGAGCTCTTCAAGACATTTCCAAATGCGCTTGAATAATTTCTATAGGTGCCATTGTTACCGAAATATTAAATGTTAAAGTTAACAAGATGGTGAAAAAAGGTCAAAATTCCAAATGTTGCACCCCTATAACATCGTAAATACAAAAGATATTGACCTGCAATTTTGTATAGGCCCATTCCTCAGGTGGCCCATTCAGTACGCCAAATGTAAAAAAATCAAAGATTGTGAGGTTGAGGACCTTGTTGATTGAAAGAGAAAAATTAGGATCTATACTCTCACTGATTGGCTACTGTCTAAGGGCCTTTGCCTGCAACATTCAATTCTACAAACAGGGTGTCTTAATAGCATGAAATGTGTCTTAGTTCAAGTGGAACCCCCTAATTGAGATCTTCCAGAACAGATATCACAATCTAATCTCTTGCTTATTAAAAATTCAAGACAGTCTTAGTTAATTTTAATCATAAAACATTATACAAATCAATCCACAGAGAGCACCATTCATCACCATATCTTCAAGACATTTTAAAAGCTTTATGTTGCATTAATAATTGAAGATCAGAAAAGGAAATAAATTATTTCAGAGTAGAATTTGTTTTCACATAAATAAGCAGATACATAAGCATCAGGACTTCAGAATGTGCCGTTGCAAGTATGACTATTCCTACTAATGCTTTCTTTAAAATTAAATTTGAATAGCTACACATTAAAAAACTAAACAAAGACAAAACAAACTTCACCCTTTTCTGTAGGCCAAGGCACTTTATGGCCTATATGACTTCAGACTCCAAACTTGGAATTGGTGGATTTGCGATTTATTATTATAGGTGTAACAGGCAAAATGCATGGAGAAACAATACTGTAATTAAACAGGAAAAGTCAACATGGTGTTTGGTGGTAAATTAGAAATTAAACACTTGGTTAGAAAATTTCTGCATAAAAATTATTATTATTATCAGGTATTTGTCGAGCGCCAACAGATTCCGCAGCGCTGTAAACATAGTCGGTATACAGGATAACTTTTTTAGGGATCAAGTGGGTAAAGGGCCCTGCCGAGAGTTTCACTGTTGTAGTCGGCACTTATGAAGGCGATCTGCAAACAGCTGGGCTCATAGGCTTACATTCTAAGGGGTTCAAGGGGAAAGCAATGGAGTTAGGAAAGGTTAGTGTATGTTGTGTGCATCCCTGAATAGTAGAGTCTTTAGGGAGTGCTTGAAGCTGTTAAAACAAGGTGAGAGTCTTGTGGAGCGAGGCAGGGAGTTCCACAAGATGGGGGCCAGTCTAAAGAAGTCCTGTAAATGGGAATTTTGAGGAAGTAACAAAAGAGGAGAAGAGGAGGAGATTGTAAGCAGATCGAAGGGGGTGGGGAGTATCTGGAGGTCGAGGGGACAGGTAGTGAGGTGGGAGGACAGGATAAGGGCAGAAACTTCATCCTCGTTAACTGGGGCAAAAGCGCTACATTTTTGGATATTTGGGTTTTGGATGATTGTGAGCTTTTGAGGGGGTGGGAGATTGGTAGTATGTTGAGAACTGATTTAATTTCTGATGGAATCAATTTTGTTATTGAAGTAGCTGACAAAATCTTGAGCTGAGAGAGAAGTTGTATTAGGAGGTGGGGATGGGCGGAGAAGAGTTTTGAACGTGGAAAACAGACGTTTTGGGTTAGAGGTAAGAGTAGAGATGAGATTAGAGAAGTATTGTTGCTTATAAAGATTAAGGGCAGAATAGTAGGAGTTCAGGATGAACTTGTAGTGAAGAAAGTCAGCTGAACTCCGAGATTTCCTCCAATGTCGCTCAGCAGTACGGGAACATCTGCATAGGTACCATCAGAGGAGTATGCCAGGGCTGAGGATGAGAGTGTGGTTTCTGAGCTATGGTTGGAGGGGCCAGATTGTCAATAACCGATGTAAGGGTGGAGTTATAATGGCAGATAGATTGGTCAGGGCAGGAAAAGGAGGTAATGGATGAGAGGAGAGGTTTGAGAGAGCTAGCGAGCTGTTGCAGATCTAATGACTTAGTGCTTCTGTGAAGTTTGGTGTGAGGGGTAGAGGGAGGGGGAGTTGTAGGGAGGGAAGTGATGTTGCAAGTTAGGAGATGATGGTCAGAAAGAGGAAAAGGGGAGTTTGTGAAATTTGAGATAGTGCATCAATAGGTGAAAATCAGATCAAGAGATTGACCATCTTTGTGAGGAGTCAGTCCATTGTGACAGGCCGAAAGAAGAAGTGAGTTGAAGAAGTTGTTTTGCAGAGGAGGCAGTGAGATTGTCAAGAGGGATGTTGAAATTGCCAAGAATGAGGGCAAGGGAGTCTGAGGAAAGGAAATATGGAAGCCAGGCAGCAAAGTGATCTAAAAATTGAGTTGGGGAGCCGGGGGGGGGGGGGGGGGGGGCGGTACATGACTGCAACACGTATAGAGATTTTATTACCATTTTAACTACCATTTTTTTTTAGGCTAGAGATACAGCATTTCAAAAGCCTCTACAATATGTTTATTGCACTTTCTTTGTTGCAGCCAATTAGAATGAGCTCCTGCACTGATCTTTTATTTTTAGGAACAGGATTTTGTGCACAGGAAATCAATATTCTGCAGAAGAAAGTGGCTGCTAGTCTTCCAGTTTACAAAAGTGTGGTTTTAAACTTTCACTTTGTTAAGCGCATTTTAAAAAAAGGAAGTGTTTCTTTAACATTGTTTATAGTGAGCTACTACAATTTCACAAAATGTACGTGCATTCTCACTTTACAGAATGGGTTTACTTCCAATATCGCAGTCAGACTGTAGTAAATGTGTTTACTTTAAATATCCTGATTGGTACAGTGGGACCACAATATTCGTGTTAGTAAACCCGTTCTGTACAGTGAGAACTTACTTATGGTTTTGTACAACTGTAATGGCTCTATGTATACAATGTATATTATACAAAGTCTAAAAAAACACTATTGTAAAACTTGCGGCCACTTTCTTCTGCAGGATGTCAATATCCCATACACAAAATCTTGCTCCTAAAAACAACAAAAAAATTTAAATTAAAAACACAGTTTAAAAAAAAAAAAAAAATGAACCTAATTAAAATACACCATAAACTACTTTGCACTATAATATATATATTTAAAACTAAATACAAATATAGACTATATATACAATATAGAATATAGACACAATCTCCTAGCTCATCAAGGAATTTTTTTTTATTAATCTACAAGTTTAACTATTGTATTTCAGTTTTACTTCACAAATTCAAATTGTATTGTCATTCGACACTGTCTGAATGGATAATTTACACAAAACCCTTTATGTACATGGTGATGCGGAATTAAATATTCCATCAGTGGAAGAGAAGCCTTGCATTCCACAGTGAAGGCTTGGGGATGGGAAGTGCCAGGTGGGAGGGTAATCTCTACACTAAAGCTAAAATTAACCTTACAAACTACCTAATTAACCCCTTCACTGCTGGGAATAATAGAAGTGTGGTGCACAGCTACAAATAACTGCCTTCTAATTACCAAAAAGCAATGGCAAAGCCATATATGTCTGCTATTTCTAGACCAAGGAGATCCCAGAGAAGCTTTTATAACCATTTGTGCCATGGTTACACAAACGGTATGTGAATAATTTCAGTAAAAAAAAACAAAGTTTGTGAAAAAATTAACAATCTTTTTATATGATCTAATTTGGTGGGGAAATGGTAGCATGAAATATACCAAAATGGGCCTAGATCAATACCTTGAGTTGTCTAATTTAAAAAAATATATAGTTTTGACAGGTAAATAATAAAATAAATATTTCTGTTTAATTGGAGTGATAGCAAAAATGCTAAATATTCTTCAGTATTTTGGGCATTTTTTTTCTCTGAAAGTCCCAGTAGTAAAGGGGTTAAAGTTGTTTAAAAGGTATGTTCTATCCAAATCATGAATTAAAATGTTAGTGTTTCCTGTCCCTTTAAGTGTGTTTTTTTTTAACTTGTAAAGATAATAATATAATGGTTATAGTAATGGTTTAATGGCTGCCTTATGCCCACTTGATGACAAATGGTTGAAGACTAATCTCATTGTGATCTCCTGGTGCTGATTATTAGTTGAACTTTGTATATTTTATATCATGCTGGCGATTTGGAAAATGACTGAACCCTTACAAGTCTTTCACAGTTAAACATGCTTTTTCTGCCCTGAAAGTTTCTTCTAGCTTTGTTAAATAACAATCGTTTTCTGATAAAGCTTTGATATCATTGTATTAGTTCTGTACTTGACTAACTGTATGATTTATTATAACTATAATTTGTGTAAGATTTCATAAATGGGAAAAAAACGTTAATAAAAAAAATGCTTCCGTAACTTGCTTTGTACAAATCATCCCCCTGCAGGGATATATATACCATAGTACAATGATAGTGGCTTCATCAGTGGTGCTATAGACATTCCCCAACATATTACTTGTCTTTACTTTACATTGTTGCCATCAGGATATAGAAATTATAACAGACTTTACAAAGAGCATTGTCTCGTTTAAAGGGAAATAATGCATTTAAAGGAAAGCTGCTAAAATGGTTGATGGTTTTAAAACTCATAACAAAAACAAACCTTTCATTACTGTAGTATATATAGCCTAGATCAGGGTTCTTCAAACCACGGGTTGGGACCCATTACTGGGTCACAACACCATGTGTACTGAGTCGCGACTTGTGTGTGTGTTGTAGGAGTGTGTGTGGTGTATTGTTTGAGATTTTGTGTGTGCTGTGTATCAGAGTGTGTGGGGTGTGTGTTGTATGAGAGTGTGTGTGTGTTATATGAGTGTGTGTGTGATGTGTGTGTTATATGAGAGTGTGTGTGGTATGTGTGTTGTATGAGTGTGTGTGTGGTATTCGTGTAATATGAAAATGTGTGTGTGTGTTATATGAAAGTGTGTGTGTGTGTGTTGTACGAGAGAATGTGTGTTATATGAAAGTGTGTGTGTTGTAAAAGAGTTTATGGGGTGAGTGATTTTTATATGAAAGTGTGTTTGTTGTATGAGAGTGTGTGTGGTATGTGTGTTACATGAAAATGTGTGTTGTATTAGAGTGTGTTTGTTGTATGATTGTGTGTGTGTTGTATGAGTGTGTGGTGTGTGTGTTGTATGAGAGTGTGTGTTATTACGTTTTACAACACTTTCAAATTTGACTACAATCAGCAATAAAGCATGGACATATTTTAGTCTCTTTGGCAAAAATTGCAGCTATCATGTTGTTTATTTCTTAAGAAATTTTTAGACCAAGTATAAAAATTGGGTCCCAAAGGTATGTGGTATCATGGCACTGGGTCTTGGGGAAAAAGAAGAACCCTGGCCTAGATGATACAAGAGAGAAGAATAGAAACCTTTAAGGGATTTAATAGACCTCAGGAGACAAAATGAATACAATTATACACTGACATATCTGTGTAAATATTCCTTTTCATTTGCTGCTATCGGACATTTGATAGTGTATCTTATGTTAGACATGCTAGTATGTACAGCTACAGAGCTCGCTATCATTTACCTGTTGGTTTACTGCTTCCTGGAGACAGAATATTCTTGGTCCTTGAGATGTCTTTATGCGAAGCAAGGAAAAGAACCACTTCACCTTTCTCATTCTTGATGGGGACAATATCAAGGAGACACCAGAAGGAATCACCTGAAAAAAAAGGATATAGTAAAAACAGCATGTGAATAAATGCAGAAGGGAAACTAATTAAAGAGTTATGACACATTAATTCTGGAAAACCTGTCTTTAAATTATTCAGCAAATTTAGTGTTTGAAAATTTAGGAGTACCAATTTTGAAAATCAATGTCAGCTAGCAGGTTGGTATAGTCATTCCTTTAATATGTTTGACGTTCCCTTGCATCACTCGTGCTATACTGTACATTAAGCCCTTTATCAAATGAGTGGATATTAATAATGGAGTCCACCATTTAAAACTTACAGCCTACTACAAGAATATTCTACCTATTGAACTACATTAAAACAGCTCAAAGGCAACTTGATCTTTCATTCTCTTACTTGTTGCATTTCATTTTAGTATTTCTACAATGTCTGTGAGCAGCTCACAGCCTTAGCAAGCCTTTATGAATCCAAACATCTCAATAAAAGAATTAGCCACTTTAAAAACTGAGCACAAAGGTGCCTAGTGGAACACATGAATGAGAAAAAGCTGGAAAACCATAAATGCATGAAAGATTTCAGGGAGAAGTTTGAGGAAAGCATACAAGAATTGCAGCTTGCTGGTGTCACAGGCAAATTATTTAAGTTTTTAGTAACATAGAGTGTCTGTTTGTGCATCTTCCCGTCCCCATACAAGTTTAAAGGGACAGTCTAGTCAAAAATAAACTTTCATGATTCAGATAGGGCATGTCATTTTAAACAAAATTTTCAATTAACTTTTATCAATTTTGCTTTGCTCTCTTGGTATTTTTAGTTGAAAGTTAAACCTAGGAGGCTCATATGCAAATGTATTAGCCCTTGGAGGCTGCCTCTTATCTGAATGCATTTTTACATTTTTTTTAACAACTAGAGGGCATTAGTTCATGTATGCCATATAGAAAACATTGTGCTCACGCCATAGGAATCAGCACTTATTGGCTAAAATGCAAGTCTGTCAAAAGAACTGAAATAAGGGGGCAGTCTGCAGAGGCTTATATACAAGGTAATCACAGTGGTAAAAAGTGTATTAATATAACTTTGTTGGTTATGCAAAACTGGGGAATGGGTAATAAAGGGATTATCTATCTTTTTAAGCAATAAAAATTCTGGTGTAGACCTTCCCTTTAAGAACAAGGCACATTTCATAGTTAATATACATTCTTAGAACAAAGGCACTAATAACATTTTTAAAAAATTAAGATTTGTTATGAACCTCAATATGGGCCAGATTACCCGTTGAGCGCAAAATATTGCTTACGCGAGCGTGTTATTTTCACTCCAACACATGCAAATGGTATTACAAGTTAGGTGAAAAATCCCAAAGAGGCAGCAGCACAGTTTAAAGTAAGCATTTGTTGGCACCAACAAAAAAACCCACAACGTTTTGGGGGTTACCCCTTAATCATTTGTGTTTTATTGGTGCCAATAAATGCTTACTTTATACTGTGCTGCTGCTTCTTTGTAATTTTTCTTATGACTAAGTGGTTTTGCAGTCTCCCCTGCAGCATGCATAGTTTATTCAAGTGTGCTGGACTTTCTACATCTCTTCTATTACAAGTTAGGAGCAATGCGAACACGACCTTGCTTTATCATTGCAATGAAACATTGCGCTCATGAGACCGCGCTTCCATAGGCTCCAATGTGAGCCTAGTTCTCATGCCATCAGACACGGCATGAACACCTAGCCCAGCGAAGGGGGCGAGTCGCGAAGCGATGAGCGGCAAATTTAAATATATAAGTATATGAATATAGAGATGTATATGTATGTATCTCTATGGTAAAGCCCTTTGCCTGAGACCTCATATCTTTGAGCCCTTATACTTTTTTGGTGCAATATTTTAAAAAATAATAATTTTATGGTGTTATCATAATTGTAACTGTACTTTGTAATGTATTTTTGATGTGCTTTATGATAATTTTTTGTTTTGCAAAAATTTTTACTAGAGCTATGAGGTTGCGCTAACCCGACGTGCGTTAACATTAATTGTGCTCAAGCGTTCACTTTTTCTCGTAATCTAGCCCTTAATTGGGAAGCATGTAAAACAGGAGTTTTCACAGATATTTCCTTGCCTGTCATGGAACCAAACAGCAGCCAAAAGGAAAGAAGATCATCGTGTTATACGTCTTAGCTCTGTCTAGGGGCTGATTTGTCGAATGGTGGGCAGACATGATTCGCTGTAGCCCGACATCACTAAATGCTGACAGCATACACTATCGGGATTTAACATTGCACAAGCATTTCTGGTAAAATGCTTGTGCAATGCCACCTTATGCACATTTGCAGCCAATTGGCCGCTAGCAGGGGGTGTCAATCATCTAGATCGTATCTGATCAGGATGATTGCAGTCCCTTACCTAAGGCCTTATGACCGCTGCTTCTTAACTTCTGTTTCCGGCGATCGTTGGGGGTAGATTGCAGCATCCACTGCTTAATTAATCTGCCCCATGGTCTCTAATTCCTAAATGGACTCTTCAGATTGATTCTTCTCTCAAAGAGCAGGAACCAAAGAAGCAGATATTTTATACCTAGGAATAATTTTGAAATAAATAGTTGCCTAGATGTCTAGGGCAGTAGTTTGCAGGTGGTGTCCCCCCATTATATAATAATCAACCACTGCTCACCACCCAGTTTAATGTGCTTGTGTTTGTGACCTATGAGCGCTGCTTACATTAATGGGACAGTGAAGTCAAAATTTTCCTTTTATCATAAAATTTTCTTTGTTCTCTTGGTATTCTTTTTTCAAGGCTAAACATAGGTAGCCATTGAAGGCCGCTTCTTATCTCAATGTATTTTATTAGCTTTTCACAGCTAGACAGTGTGTGTGCTTTGTGACTTATAAATAACATTGTGTTCACTCCTGTGGAGTTATTTATGAGTCAGCACTGATTGGCTAAAATGCAAGTCTTTCAAAAGAACTGAGATAAGGGGCAGCCTGTAGAGGCTTAGATGCAAAAGGTAAAAACTGTATTAATATAACTGTTGGTTATACAAAACTGGGTAATAGGTCATTTTCAAGTAGACTGTTCCTTTAAGTATTGGGAATTACCGTTCCTAGAGATGACCAGCATAATGATGTGAGCATGTGCACGTTTAAGAGGTGGGAAATTAAAGAAGAAGCAAAGGAGTGGTTTTAGCAAAAGTGTGGCATAAGCTTAGTAGAAGATTGCGGCAGCAAATCAGCGTATACTGCTACTTGAACATACAGGAGAATACCACTGACGGCCATATTAAAACATGCACCCTTAAAGGCGTCACTGAACCCAATTTCTATCTTTATTTGAAAAAGAAGGCATCTAAGGTAAGGAGACAGCCAATTTTTGGTTCAGACTCTGGACAGCACTTGCCTATTGGTGCTGTCCAACCAGCAAGGACAACCCAGGTTGTTCACCAAAAATGGGCAAGCATCTAAACTTACATTCTTGCTTTTCAAATAAAGATACCAAGAGAATGAAGAACATTTGATAATAGGAGTAAATAAGAAAGTTGCCTAAAATTGCATGTTCTATCTGAATCACAAAAGAAAAAAATTGAGTTCAGTGTCCCTTTAATCTTTATAGCATCTCCAATTCCCAAAGGATTCAAAAGTCTCAAACTTATAAATCCCTTTCCTACAAGTATTCTGCTGTGCCCTGGACAAGAAGAGATGTAAATGGCCATGATGGAGATTTAAATAAGAAAACATAAAGAGTTAGTAAAAAAATGACTCTCCATCAGTACTACCCTCCCTTGATATGCAGCTTTGTTGCAAGCTTCATTATCAGTTTGTAAGTTCTGAATCTGTGTGAATTAAACATGGCTGGTTTGTGTAATAGGTAAGTAGTGTAACAGGTCATTTCTGCTTACCGTATCACTACAGTTTAATTCCTTATGTCAGTGGTGATGCCAACCAACACATGTAGGGGAAATATTAGGGCTGTATGTCAATCAAAATCTTGTTCACTTTGCTCGTTTCTTACCGTGTTCTTTCCTACTTATGACCACAATTCACTGAATTAAATAATCACATTTCCTCCACAGATTTTTTATATTTTAATAAAACTTTTGAATAGAGATGCAAAAGTTAATCACGAAAATAGAATATCTAATCAAAAATTCCATTAAGTTCTTTTCCAGGACATAATAAAAGTTTTTACTTTTAAAGTGACTGTAAACTCTCCACTTTATAAAATCAGATCTGGAATGTTAGTGATTTTTAGATAGAGTTTAATTCATCAGTTGTAATGAAGTTGCGCTATAACTTACTTTTTACTTTAAATATGAAATTCAAATACCCCGCGCTACACCATCCACTTCAAAAGACAATTTTTCTGTGAGCTAATGGTTTGAACTGTTCTCCAATCAGCACTCTCTCCTTTGGGTACCTTTTTTTCTGAGCTAGAGCGGATTGATTGGACAACAATTCAAACCATTAGCTCACAGAAAATTGACTCTTGAAGTGGGTGGCGGAGCGTGGAGAATTTGAATTTTATATCTACATTATAGAGTAAGTTATAGCACAACTTCATTACAACTGATAAATTAAACTACATCTAAAAAATAACTAACATTGTGGATCTGTTTTTATAAAGCGGAGAGTTTACCATTACTTTAAACAGCAATTCCCCTTCCTTTTGAGTAGTCTAGTATATAGATACAGTATAACATTAATCAAGAGATGAAACCACCAGGTAATGCTGAAATGTTTTATGGATTGTTAAACCGTCTGTACATTTTATGTAAGAATTATACATGGGTTATATGCAAGCTTAAAAACACAGTACATTTTAAAACTTATTCTTACTTAAACACACGCAAAAGCATTTTGCAGGGGTTTCTCACGTACTTCTAAGCGAGCAATAGTACAGTAATAAAATACTCTAACAAATTACAGCATTTTCTCATTTTGCTTCTATGTCCTCTTAAGACTGTCCTTCTGTAATGAGTTGAAGTTAAAGTGATGGTAAACTTGAATGTTAGCGATATTTTAGATGTAGTTTCAATGAAGATGCACAATAACTTACTTTTTAATGTAGATATGAAATTCAAATACCCTGCACTCCGGCTGTCTACTTCAAAACTAATCTTTTTGTGAGCTAAAAGTTTGAACTAGCTAAAAGTTTGAACTATTCTCCAATCAGTGCTCTACAAATTGGAAAACAGTTCAAACCGTTAGCTCACAAAAAAGATTTTTTTTAAATGGGCGGCCAGAGTGTGTGGTATTTGAACTTCATATCTACATTAAAAAGAAAGTTGTAGCACATCTTCATTAAAACTGAGGAATTAAATTCCTTCTAAAATATAAATAACATTGCAAATTTGTTTATCCAAAGGTGGTGGGGGGGGGGGGTACTATCACTTTAAGACAAACCTTATTCCTTGAATCTTGTGGCTGTTGCAGTGTTTATGTTAATTTATGAAGAAGCGTATTTTGTTTTAACATTCCAATGTGTAATTAAAAATGGACCCACTTCAATCAGCACCGGGGGAGAAATTATCACACACAATTCCACATGTTACTAAAAATGTTAAGTAAATGGAATGCTAATTTAGTTCAGCTTTATATAAATGCAGATTTAAAATCTCCAGGGTGACAGAAGTGCATATTTAACAGGCTGCTCAGATTTCCTCCTGTCAGATTTTTAAATATATACAGCAGCTGGTGGTGCAATTTAAGTTGGGCAATTTAACCTTTTTTTCATTTTACAGAAATAAAAGTTATGGACAGTTGCGAACCGAAACACAGATACAATGAATCCAGCCATCTCACTACCTCTGCAGTCATCTCAATCACTTTAGAAAAAAGACCTCTATGGGGTCTCCTTTTACTAACGCTTCAGTAAGGCCTAAACAACTGTTCAGAAATTGCAGGCCGTGCCCTGGCTTCCTCAGAAGGGTGGGGTAAAATGGTCAGATAATGGCTGTGTGGTCCTTTAAAGAAGAAGATGAGGAATATTGAGGAGCTTATTCTGAATGCAAGTTTTACTGTTTATATTTTTCTGGACATTGAATATATACACAGACATGGAGATGATAGAGAATGTGTTTGAGAAATAAGGGATGTATATTGGATATCTGTTCTCAACATGACTCATCTTAGTGGGATACAAGGGCTTTAAAATAAAAGTTAAAATTTCATGATTAGAATAAAAAGCAAAATTCAGTTGTTGGTATCCTTTGTTGAAACTTAACTTCATAACAGACCCCCTATGTAGGCTCTTAAAGGGACATGAAACCCACATTTTTTCTTTAGCGATTTAGAAAGAGCATATCATTTTAAACAACTTTCCAATTCACTTCTATTATATAATTTGCTTAATTCTCTTGATATCATTTCCTGAAAGGCATATCAAAATAGGCTAAGTAGGTGCTGATTGGTTGCTGCACATAGATGTCTTGTGTGATTGGCTCACCCATGTGCATTGCTATTTCTTCAACAAAGGATATCAAAAGAATTAAGCAAATTAGATAATAGAAGTAAATTGGAATGTTGTTAAAAATTGTATTATCTACCTGAATCATGAAAGAAAATTTTTGGGTTTAGTGTCCCTTTAAATGTGCCAGTGTCTTGAGCATTATATTGCATGAAACACATATGCATACCATTTGCTTCATCTTGTTGGATGTTCAATAGCTCATTTGTTTGCTCTGTAAACTTTGCAAATGTGATGTTTTAAATGTTACAATAAAATATATTTAATTTAATTGGAGATGTTTTTCTTCTCACTGGGAGGTTAAGGGTAAATGTAGAGTTAGGGGCATATTTGTCAAGCTCCCCATTTGAAGACCGCTACTCCATAACCTGTCTACCTGCTCTGAGGCGGCGCACAGACATTGCCGAAAATCAACCCGATCCAATATGATCAGTTTGATTGACACCCCCTGCAGGGGGCGGCGTTGCTTTTGAACTGCTGGTGCAATGATAAATGCCGACAGCATTTATCGATGTGCGGCGGACATGATCCTCAATATCGGATCATGTCCGCTCACACATTGATAAATAGGCCCCAATGTCTGTCTTTTGCTGCTCCAATAGTTTTGATTGTTGGATGTGACTTATGGCTATGGTATTTTACCAGCCTGAAACACCAAGGGATGTGCAGTTGAAGACAAAAGCCTACAAGATGTTTTTCACACAAATCTGTTTGAAATCGTCAGTGCTATATAAACATACATTCCGTTACAAACGTGTTGCAATTAGCAAAAATGCACATAAGAATAACTACAGATTTAGCAGTTGCAACTAAACACAATGTTATATGGCACAGTGATGGTTATTAACATTTAAATAATAACAGAATATTCTGTACGCTACACAACGTTTAGCTCAGAACAATTAACAAGGCAGTCTACGACAAATGTTGCTATTGTGCATATCAAATTAAACTTGTTAAAACCATTTTTGCATTCAGAAGGATTAAATAAAAGCTGTTAAAACTAGTATGTAATTTATGTCTCATACTTCTGTAATAAAACTTATTTGTTGATAAAGACAACTCCTACAGATTTATTGGTGGATAACAAGCCTCTATGGTTTCTCAAGAAAGTACTGATTTTACTGAATACAGGGTAATGAATGTAATGAAAACAATATAACTATAAAATGGAGGTCCCATATCTTATCTAGAGGAGTAATAGTGGGATTGATTGGACAGAAAGTGAAAGAATGGCTTGATGGACGTGGCACAGTCATAAAGTTTAACTGAGGTGTGAAACTATGGCTAGTTTAAACACAGAGTGATTGTTTGTTGCCATCAAAGAGATGATGCTGATAAAGACAAAAGGTGACAATGGTGCTGAGAAATGGTGTGTAAATGAGAGGAACAGGGACCCTCTACTGCCCTCTTGTGGCTACAAGTAGGACCAGAAGAATTAAAGGGACAGTAAAGTCAAAACTAAACTTTCATGATTCAGATAGGGCATGCAATTTTAAACAACTTTCCAATTTACTTTTATCACTAAATTTGCTTTGTTCCCTTGGTGGTATTTTTGAAAAGCTAAACCTAGCTAGGCTCAAACTGATTTCTAAACAGTTGAAAACCGCCTCCTAGCTCAGAGCATTTTGAAAGTTTTTCACAGTTAGACTGTGCTAGTTCACATGTATCATATAGATAACATTGTGCTCACTCCCGTGAAGTTATTTAGGAGTCTTCACTGATTGACTACACTGCATGTCTGTCAAAGGCACTTAGATAAGGAGGCTGTCTGCAAAGGCTTAGATACTCTTTTTACACAGAGGTAAAAAGTATATTAATATAACTGCGTTGGTTATGCAAAAATGGGGAATCGGTAATAAAGGGATTATCTATCTTTTTAAATAAGAACATTTTTGGTGTAGACTGTCCCTTTAAATGGACAGTATACACTCATTTTCATATAACTGCATGTAATAGATACTACTATAAAGAATAAGATGCACAGATACTGATATAAAAATCCAGTATAAAATGGTATAAAAGCTTACTTAGAAGCTCTCAGTTTGGCTCTGTTGAAAAGGTAGCTGGAAAGCCCACTGCAAGTGGGAAATAAGACCCCCCTCCCCCTTCTTTTGCATATGAAAAGACCCTTTACACAAACAGGAGCAAGCTGGAGAAGGTAGCTGACGGTATTCTCATAAAACTTTGGGGCTTGGTTAGGAGTCTGAAAATCAGAGCAATGTTATTTAAAAATAAGCAAAACTATAAAAAAAATTTAAAAAAAAAAAACCTTTATGGGCTATATAAATAGATCATCTACAAAACATTTATGCAAAGAAAAAATGAGTGTATAATGTTCCTTTAATAAGGAAGAAGTAGTTAAAGGGACATTATACACTAGATTTTTCTTTGCATAAATTTGTTGTAGATGATCCATTTATATAGCCCATACAGCTTTTTGTTTTTTTAAATGTATAGTTTTGCTTATTTTTAAATAACATTGCTCTGATTTTCAGACTCCTAACCAAGCCCCAAAGTTTTATGAGAATACCGTCAGCTACCTTCTCCAGCTTGCTTCTGTTTGTGCAAAGGGTCTTTTCATATGCAGAGGAAGGGGTCTGATATTTCCCACTTGCATTGGGTGTACCAGTAACCTTTTAAACAGAAGCTTCTAAGTAAGTTTTTAAATGGTTTATACTGGATTTTTATATCAGTATCTGTGCATCTTATTCTTTATTGTAGTGTCTATTACATGCAGTTATATGAAAATTGGTGTATGCTGTCCCTTTAAGACTAAAGAGCAAGGCCGGATTATCTGGGGTGGGCAAGCTACAATTTAAGGGGTTGGTGCTGCTGGTGAGGCCATTTAGCGGTATCACCTTTTTTCTATTTCCTCTGCGCTATACATATTCAAGTCACAAGTATTTCCTTGTAAGCTTTATTTTCTAAACTATTTAGCATTTAATAGCCCTCCTTTTAATGGTTACACGTGTCTGGTGACATAACACTGGGAGATAAAGTGATACACTGTAATCTGTCTTTTTTTTGTTTTAATCGTAAACAAATATTGTTTTATTTAATTTTGGTACAATATGGTGGATTTTCTAATGAGTTGTAATGGTGTTTAAAAAAGCCAAATATTACCCTGAATTGTCATACAAGATTGGAGGGTTTACTGGATCTATCTAATGGTTACTCTTTATTTACATTCTGACATTTACTTTAAACAGAAGTCCCTAAATATATGCAAAAGCAGAGACTAACATGTATTCTAGTTTAAATGTCCTATTTGGCCTTTTCACATTATCCGGTGTTTCCTGAACTTATCAGGCTGGCTTTAAATAAACCATGTTTTACAGCACTAACTGTCAGTTTTCCATTTGTAATGATTTTCTTTTCCCACCTACATATTCACCTATCATACACCTGTCCAGTAAACCCTATAGTCTTGTATGACAATTCAAGGTAATATTTAGCTTTTAAAAAGCCATTACAACTCATTAGAAAATCCACCATTCAAATCAGTAAACAATATAACAGGAAAAAACTAAATTTATGCTTACCTGATAAATTTATTTATTTCCGGATATGATGAGTCCACGGCTTGAGTAATTACTGTTGGGAATATCACTCCTGGCCAGCAGAAGGAGGCAAAGAGCACCACAGTTAAACTGTTAAAGGGACAGTATACACTCATTTTCATATAACTGTATGTAATAGACACTACTTTACAGAATAAGATGCACAGATACTGATATAAAAATCCAGTATAAAACTGTTTAAAAACTTACTTAGAAGCTCTCAGTTTAGCTCTGTTGAAAAGGCAGCTGGAAAGCCCACTGCAAGTGGGAAATAAGACACTCCCCCTCCCCCTTCTTTTGCATATGAAAAGACCCTTTACACAAACAGGAGCAAGCTGGAGTAGATAGCTGATGGTATTCTCATAAAACTTTGGGGCTTGGTTAGGAGTATGAAAATCAGAGCAATGTCATTTAAAACTAATAAAAACTATACATTTTTTAAAAAAACAACAACTTTATAGGCTATATAAATAGATCATCTACAAAACATGTATGCAAAGAAAAAATGAGTGTATAATGTCCCTTTAAGTATCACTCCATTACCCACAACCCTCAGTCATTTGACTGAAGGGAAATGGAGAAAAAGGAGTAACACAAGGTGTACAGGTGCCTGAGGTTATAGTAAAAAAACCAACTGTCTTAAAATAAAGGGTGGGGCCGTGGACTCATATCCGGAAATAAATGTATCAGGTAAACATAAATTTTGTTTTTCTTTCCCAAGATATGGTGAGTCCACGGCTTGAGTAATTACTGTTGGGAACCAATACCCAAGCTAGACACGGATAAATAGGGAGGGACAAGACAGGCAGTCCTAAACAGAAGGCACCACCGCTTGAAGAACCTTTCTCCCAAAAGAAGCCTCAGCCGAGTAAAAAGTATCACAATTTTTAAAAAAATATGTAGAGAAGACCAAGTTGCAGCTTTGCAAATTTGATCTATAGAAGCTTCATTTTTGAAAGCCCAAGAAGAGGAAACAGCTCTTGTGCAATGAGCCGTAATTCTCTCAGGAGGCTGCTGTCCAGCAGTCTTATAAGCCAAACAAATTATACTTCACAACCAAAAAGAAAGGGTAGTAGCAGTAATTTTCTGACCTTTACGTTTCCCAGAGAAACAGATAAGATACCACAGAATTTGTTCAGATACCAAGGACCGCGACAAACACCTCATCACACTGTCCCAAACATTCAGAGAAAAAGGTTACAAAACAAGGATTATAAATAAAAAAATTAACTCTGCCCTGAATACTCCACGTGAACACTTACTACAATACAGAGAGAAGAAAAACATATCACGTATCCCACTAGTAGTCAAATACAACCCTGCTGTGGAAGGGATACGAAAAATCATAAAAGACTTACAGACACTACTCTTAGAGGATCTCACACTCAAAAAAATCTTTCCAAAACCCCCAATCCTGGCGTACAGACAACCACCTAACCTAAAGCAGAAACTGGTACATAGGAAGCTACCCCTTGAGAAAAAGAACGCTCAGAATGGAACCAAGTGCTGCTATAAAACTCTCTGCAAACTGTGCCAACACGTTTGTGAAAGCAAATCACAATAATAAATCATATAACATTAAAGGAGCATATTCATGTATACCTGCAAATGTGGTATACATGATACATTGCACTGCATGGGAAGTGGGATGGTATATTGGAGAAACAAGCCAAAAACTGCACCTTCGGATGAACTTACACAGGCACTCAATCAAAAACCACTGTGAAACAAAATACTGTACCCCTGTTGGTCACCATTTAACCCAAGTTGACCACTCCATCCAAAACCTCAAAATCAAAATTCTCAGAGGCAACTTCAAAAACGCCATGGAAAGAAAAACCTTTGAAATGAAAATGATAATGCACTTCAAATTGTTTAATTCTGGACTAAATGAGGACTCTGGATTCTTAACACATTATCAAAATTTTCTGTAATGTACTTTCATTTAGTCAATTACATTGTATATTTCACATTCTTCATACATAGGTACACAGGTAAGCCTATGTCCACACTTTTGTCTTTTTTTAACTTTTGTATTCCCCCTGTATATACAATTTCACATCTTTATAGATATTGATTCAATGTTGATATATAACTTTATGTCAGTATATGCTCTATGTAAAGCTATATATTTCCCCTGTCTGTTCTCCTACACTGGACACTGTCTGCCTGTTACCTAAGCCCCCCTCATGATTTTTACAACACCTCCTCCTCTCCCTGCACTTTCTGTCTTCTTAGCTATTCTGTGTTTTAAGATATAATCTGTAAATGCCATTGAATTGGTCAGTATTGCTTCATACTTGATAAAGGAAGGAACTCTTCCGAAAGCTTGTCATCTTATAAATGTATAGTTAGTCCAATAAAAAAGTATCATTGCTCAATGCAATACTCTTGTTATTTTGATATCTAAATCTCTGGACTAACACGGCTACTCCAATCAACCAGAGAAACAGACAAAGAGGGCCTTAGGAAGGAAACCTAACTTAGTACGAAGAACCGCCTTATCGGTATGAAAAATAAGAAAAGGGGAATCACACTGCAGAGCTGAGAGTTGAGAGGCTCGAATGCAACGGCTCAAATGGAGCCAGCTGTAAAACTTTAAGAAAAAGGTTAAGGTTCCAAGGAGAAACAACAGACTTAAAGACAGGCCTAATTTTGACCAAAGCCTGACAAAAAGATTGCACATATGGCACATCCGCCAAACATTTATGTAGTAAAACTTATAAAGCGGAAATCTGACCCTTCAGAGTACTGACTGACAATCTCTTCTCCAGGCCTTCCTGAAGAAAAGATAAAATTCTAGGAATTCTAATTCTACTCCAAGAGTAGCCCTTGGATTCACACCAATAAAGATATTTACGCTATATCTTATGCTAAATCATTTTAGTAACATGCTTGCAAACCTGAATCATGGTCTCAATTACCGACTTAGAAAAACCACGCTTAGACAGAATTAAGAGTTCGATCTCCAAGCAGTCAGCTTTAGAGAAATTAGATTTGGATGAAGGAAGGGACCCTGAATCAGGAGGTCCTTCCTCAGAGGTAATCTCCAAGGTGGGAGAGATGACATCTCCACTAGGTCTGAATGACCTGTGACATGTGGAAGGAGAGCAAACAAGGGAAACAGGTATGCCAACCTGAAAACCCAAGGAACCACCAGAGCATCTATCAGAAAGGCCTGCGGATCTCTTGACCTTGAACCGTACCTTGGAAGCTTGGCGTTCTGACTGGACGCCATCAGATCTAACTCCGGCACCCCCCATTTGAGGACTAAGCTGGAAAACACCTCTGGATGGAGTTCCCACACCCCGGGATGAAAAGTCTGTCTGCTCAGACAGTTTACTCCTGGAATGTGGATGGCAGATAGACAGCAATTGTGGGTCTCTGCCCACTGAAGAATCCGAGTAACCTCCTTCATGGCTAAGGAACTCCAAGTTCCTCCCTGGTGATTGATGTAAGCCACAGAGGTTATGTTGTCTGACTGGAACCTGATAAACTGGGCTGATGCCAAGCCAATAGAGCATTGAATATCGCCCTCAACTCCAAGATGTTGATGGGAAGAGCAGACTCCTTCCGAGTCCAAATGCCCTGAGCTTTTAACAGTTCCAGACTGTTCCCCAGCCCAGCAGGCTGGTGTCCGTGGTCCCGATCACCCAGGAAGGTCTTCAAAAGCATGTGCCCTGAGATAGATGTTCCTGAGAAATCCACCATGGGAGAGAATCCCTTGACGACTGATCTAACTCTATTCTCTGAGATAGATCTGCATGGTCGCCATTCCATTGTCTGAGCATGCACAACTGGAGAGCTCTCAAATGGATGCGAGCAAAAGGAATTAGCCCCAGAACCTTTGAAAAAATTCTGGGAGCCGTGGCTAGACTAAATGGAAGGGCCATGAACTGGAAATCTTTGTCCAGAAAGGCAAATCTCAGGAATCTGTGATGGTCCCTGTGAATAGGAACATGAAGATACGCATCCTTTAGGTCTATGGTTGTCATGAACTGTCCCTCTTGTACTAAAGGAAGAATGGAGCGTATAGTCTCCATCTTGAAGGATGGAACTTTGAGAAACTTGTTTAGACACTTCAAGTTTAGAATGGGACGGAAAGTTCCCTCTTTTTTGGGAACCACAAATAGTTTGGAGTAGATCCTGAGACCTTGTTCCTGCACTGAAACTGGAACTATCACTCCCAGAGAGGAAAGATGTATACATTTCAAGAACGCCTCTCTCTTTATTTGGTCTGCAGATAATCTTGAATGAAGGAATCTGCCTCTGGGAGGAAAAGTCTTGAATTCCAATTTGTAGCCCTGGGATACTATGTCAACAGTCCAGGGATCTGGGACATCTCACATCCAGGCTTGAGAGAACTGAGAAAGTCTGCCCCCCACCTGATCAGATCTCGGATCGGGGGCAAACCCTTCATGCTGATTTAGAATCAGCTGCAGGTTTCTTTGATTGTTCCCCCTTGTTCCAAGACTGATTGGGTTTCCATGAAGACTTGGATTGTTCCTGCTTGAAAGAAGAAGGCGAAGGCTTTCCTCTGAAGTTACAAAAGGAACGAAAATTACTCTGACATCCTTTAGACCTATTCTTCTTATCTTGAGGTAGAAAAGACCCTTTTCGATCCATAATATCAGAGATAATTTAGGTCCAAACAAGGTTTTGCCCTTGTAAGGAATCGCCAAAAGCTTGACTTTAGAGGAAATGTCCGCAGACAAGGATTTCAACCATAACGCCCGGCGGGCTAGGACAGCGAAACTAGAAGTTTTAGCTCCTAGTCTAACAACCTGTAAAATGACATCTGCAATAAAGGAATTGGCCAACTTAAGAGCATTAGTCCTATCTTGAATTTCATTCAAGGAAGTCTCTACTTGAAGAGAATCAGATAAGGCATCGAAACAATAAGATGCCACACTAGTCACAGTGGCAATACACACCGCAGGTTGCCATTGGAGACCTTGATGAACATAAATCTTTTTCAAATAAGCCTCCAGCTTCTTGTCCATTGGATCCTTAAAAGAGCAGCTATCCTCAATAGGAATAGTGGTTCTCTTAGCCAGAGTGAAAATGGCCCCTTCAACTTTGGGTACAGTATACCAAGGGTCTTTAATGGAGTCCTCAACAGGAAACATTTTCTTAAATCTCCCTAGCACGGTCCGGCACAGGAAAAACCTCCGAAGTGGAAGGTTCATCAAAGAAACTATGAAGTTTACTAGATTTCTTAGGAGTGACAACAGCAGGGGTATCAAAGTCATATAAAGTAGCTAAAACTTCCTTTAACAATACACAAAGGTGTTCAAGCTTAAATCTGAAGGATACCACCTCAGTCTCAGAAGAAGGAATTATACTGTCCAAATCTGAGATTACACCCTCAGAAAGTCCTGATGTACCTTCCTCATCAGACTTTTGAGAAAGGGCAACTTGGGAAGCAGAACTGAGTACAGACACCTTACTTTCTGAATTTCTAGATTTCCTCTTGTGTTTTCCCTGTAATCTGGGAATGGCAGCAAATGCCGAAGATACCTGAAGATACCTGGGCAGCAGTTTCTGCTTTTAAATAAACTCCACTAGAAGTTATAGAGGAACCACAGGGCACTGCATGTGATGCCATTGAGGCTTGGGACGTAGCAGGAGAAATCTGAAGTATTATTTTAACAGCAACATCCTGATAGACTTTAGGCTCAAAAATGTTACCTTGAGGAGAATTAAGAAGCACATACGTATACGCTTATGTTTTTTTTTTTTTCACAAAGGACAGTAGGCCCTGAGGAGTGTTTAAAGGTCACTAATTCTGTTTGGTATTGTTTATCACTATGGGAAATTTCACATTTTTATATTTTGTATAATTTCTCCCGGCATAGTACCGGGGGCCACTAGGAAGCTTTATATGACACAATTGGTTAACTTACAGATAAGCAAAGATATATGGGGTTATAAGAAATACCTTCTACTCGACTATAAGTGTTATTTAGTTAAGAGAGGTATATGTTATTAAGAAGGTATAGGTATAACCACATATAGATTAAATAGTATTCACAAAGTATCTACTTTTTTTTTCTCTTCCCTTTCTCCTTCCTCTGCCTACCTATCTTTTAAGATAACTGATATACCTAGTGGATAAATAAAAGAATACAGGGCTGACAAGGAGGTGATTCTACCTACCTAACCTAGAGTGTATGGGAAATTTTTTTATGTTGTGTTATGTGTCGCAGGTGAAAGAGGGATTAAAACCTGCCCTGAAAATGGGATTAAAAGGTAAAAATTTTAAGAACAGATGATTATAATAATAATTATTTCTATAAATGCCAAAGGGCTAAATACACCACAGAACAGAGCTATGGCCCTGAGAGAAATGGAGAGGCTGAAAGGAGATATTATCTTGGTTCAAGAGACACACTTTAAAATACATAATGAACCTAGATTCACTAATGATAAGTATACAACTTGTTTTATGGCCTCAGACAGAGTTAGGAGGAATGGGGTCTGCATTTTGCTTCATAAGAAATTAGCATTTCAGGTACAGGGACAGGTAAAGGACAAAGAGGGGAGATATATTGGTATAAAAGGTATTATACAAGGAAGACCCATCACAATTTTCAATATTTATGGACCAAATGTGAAACAAAAATTTTTTTTAAAGAAAATAATTAACCCAATAGTAGACCTTCAAGAGGGTATTATATTCCTAGGGGGAGACTTTAACATTACATTAAACCCAGAGATGAATAACTCTAAAAAAAAGTTCTTCTACAACAAAAAATGTTATAAAACAAGTAAATAGTAGTCTGAAAGATTTAACCTTATATGATATTTGGAGGGTGTTATACCCTGAAGACAGGGATTATACCTTCTTTTCAAATCCACATCAATCATAGTCTAGGTTAGACTATTTATGTACCAACATAAAAGGGCTAGATTTAGTCCAAAATGCCCAGATCCTTCCCATTACATGGTCAGATCATGCCCCCATAAAAATACAGGTAAAATGGGGAGAAAGAGATAGAAGCCAGATGAATTGGAGACTAGAAGATAGTTTATTGAACGATCAGAGCTAAATAGTCAAATTAACTACATTCTTGGACACATTTTTTCTCTATAATGATACAGGAGAAGTATCACCCGTTACCCTATGGGAAACGCATAAATGTGTTTTAAGAGGGGAATTAATAAAACTAAAGCATATACAAAATAAAATAAAGGAGCAACTCTTGGAAAACAACATTAAGAGAATTCAAGAATTGGAAGAAGTACATAAACAGGACCCGGAAAATAGAATAATATTAGATAATTTGGTCAATGAGAGAAAGAAAATTCAAGAACATTGGTCTAAGATAAACAAAAAGAAGGCCCTATGGCTTAAAAGAAAATATTATACATAAGGGGATAAAATGGAAGATTATTAGCAAGAGCCATAAAGAAAAAAGAACAGCATAAAAATATACTGTATTGTTCCGAGTATAGGCCGCTCCTGATTATAAGCCGCACCCTTAAAGTTTGGTGCTATTTTAAGAAAAATTATTTTTAAAATAAAAATACACATTAGTAAAACACAGACCCCTCCTTAATGTCTTAGCCTCCCTTCCTGACAGATAACTGTCTCCTTACCCTGCCCCCACCCTCTCACCCTTTGAGCACCCCTATCTCCCTCACATACAGACCCCTCCTTAATGCCTTAGCCTCCCTAACAGATATCACCCCTGCCCCCTCACACACACACAGTCCCCTCATAACCCTCAAAGGCTGCATCCTCTTAAACCACTCAGCCTCCTTCCCTCACACAGTGCAGAGTGTACATTTACTGTTAGCCCCACAGTGAACTGCTCACAAGTATGGCAATCATATACTAATAATCAATAAAAATCAAAGACTTATCTGATCTACCGTAATATCGACCGCTGAAAATGCCGGTAAAAGTAAATGCCCTCGGCTCCCAAGTCAGTGTGCAGAGCTACGGATGCCTCATAGGGATGTGAACTACGGATGCATCACAGGGACATGAGCTACGGCTGCCTCACAGGGACGTAATGCTCCCAAGTCAGCATGAGGCGATACGGAGGCCTCACAGGGACAAAATGCTCCCAAGTCAGCAGGGAGAGCTATGGATACCTTTCAGGGACATCCTACAGGTAACTGGTGGGCTTTTGCAGCAGTGATGTGCTGGCGTGGTGGCTCCTGTCTGGCTATGTCCCAGATCTCCCGGTTTAACTCGCTGGGCTTCTCGAGCAGAGGTGTGCTGGTGTGTGGGGTCGCGGTCATTATCCCTGCAGGGGCTTCGGTTGTTGACGGTGGCTGGTGGGTGCTGAAGAAATACCGGTGTGTGCCTGAACCCCTACCTCTAACAGGAACGGCATTCCCACCCCACAGTGACATGAACCGTTCAAGGTAACTTCCGTTGCTTACATATACCGGTATTTTAATTGTGTTTTTTGCAACATCCCGATTGTAGGCCGCACCCCTAGTTTAAAGACTTACATTAGGGGGAAAAAGTGCGGCCTATACTCGGGACAATACGGTATATTGTATAAAAGATGATAAGAAAAAAGTGTGTAAAAGCAATCAAGAGATACTAAATCAGTTTAAAAATTAATTATCAGAAATTGTACAACCTAAAAGTTAACCCCCTGGAAGATCTACTTATAGATATTTATTGAAAAGACCTTAAAATTAGAAAAATTTCAGAACAAGAGAAGACAATTTTAGAAGAACCAATAGGTGTACATGAAATTCTATCTACTATAAAGAATCTACCATTAGGGAAATCACCAGGCCCTGATGGGTTTACATAAAAATATTACAAAGTTTTTTCGGATAAGATAGCCCCATACTTAATGCCCCTGTTTGACTATATAGATAAAGGAGGTCAATTTTCAAAGGAGATGCATGAAGCTAGAATTATAGTATTACTGAAAGAAGGCAAAGACAGTGAAGAAGTGCAAAATTATAGACACATCTCACTTCTAAACATAGATCTAAAAATTTATGTCAAGATTATAGCTAATAGGGTGGGGAAAATTTTTGAGTAATATCATTCACTTAGATCAAGTAGGATTTGTGCAAAATAGGGAAGCTATAGATAATAGAGTGAAAATATCAACTTTGTAGAATACGCCTAATTAGAATTGATCCCCCTCTCTCTTAAATCGGTCGACGCTGAAAAAGCTTTCGATCGGGTTAGCTGGATTTTTATGGACAAAATATTGCAGAGTTATAATTTTGGACACAAAGTAATAAAGAGAATAATGGCCCTATATACCTTCCCTACAGCAAAGATAAAGATCAATGGTAGTACCTCTAGTGTATTTAACATATCAAATGGCACAAGGCAAGGGTGCCCCCTCTCGCGACACTATTTATCTTATGTATAGAAATTTTGGCAATACATATTAGACAAAACAAAGAGTTAAAGTGGATCAAGGTAGGGGGTAGCGAATATAAACTATCTCTATTCCCCCCAAATTCATATTAACACATAAATATATATGTTATATGTATATATTCATATATATTTACACTTTGCTGCGTGACTTACTTCACTGCACTAGGTTCTATCAGCATGAAAACAAGGCTCCCATAGGAGCCTATGGAAGCACGCTCTCGTGAGGTCACATTTGCATTGCACCTCACTTTAAATAAGTAGTACAAACCTCATGCTTGTGTAAGCGCAAGTTTGCGCTCCAATCGCAATCTAGGCCAAAATGTGGCACTACATCATACTATGCTGTTTTGCCACTCATGGCTCTTTATGAGGGTCTCATAAGATGTTGACAAATCCATGCTTTTTTGCATTAGACAGTTGGTTCTTTCCTTAGTTAAGAGCCTTTCTCTGGGAAGAGCTATCAGAAACATCTCTCCAGAGCTTTCAGCCAGCTCTGTGATGTTATTGATAAAGACCAAGCTACCTTTGATACTTGAAAAAATAATGAGTGAGGAGCGCCAAGGCTAAAGGTGTGTAAGAGACAAAATTAATAAAGGGGTATTACCTTCAAACAGTAAAATGTATATATATGCATACAACTGATTAAAAATACTCGTACTAAACAGGATAAAAGAGGCTATGCCAATTTAATAGGGTAGAGATATGTTCGAACAATCATAGCAAAAAAAACCCTTAAAAATAAAACATATATATATATATATATATATATATATAAAAATCGGACGTCTCTGGTATACACAAATAAAACCTAAATGTTGCCACCACAAAACGAGGGGAGAGAGAAAAGCCCAGTTAAGCCACAAAAATAGGAAAAGTCCCAAAATTCGTAAACATCCAGGTAGTATAATATATTGCCAGACAGTCCCTGATGTAACAGATTCACAAAACCTTTCACTTCCTTGGAGATACGGGTGTGTAGCCGTTAAGGTCACGTGTGTGGGAGCTGTCCTTATGCTGCAGTCCTATTGGTTAGAACCGTGTACACACAAGTGATTTCCCAGCTGATTTAGACTTTATCCTCGCTGTCAGGAAGTAACGTATCTGCTCTTAGTGCAACTAGCACGCAGGATACCTTGTGATATTTGTGAAGATTTCTCTTGGCAGAGGGTATATTTGACCGGCCGTGCCACAGTCAGTGTCAATAGTGAAACAGCAGTATGTAGATGCGGCCACAGGCTCCAGGTGTCTGTACTGATCCATCGGTACACACAGATGTTCACAGATGTTCTACAGTTGCAGCATTTATTATCATTCATACTTTATGAGGATTTAACGTCTCTAATATAGAGAGTGTTGTAGTGTGCTTGAGCCCTGATACAGGTACATTGTAAGCCAAGAGACTGATGGATCAGTACAGACACCTGGAGCCTGTGACCACATCTACATACTGCTGTTTCACTATTGACACAGACTGTGGCACGGCCTGTCAAATATACCCTCTGCCAAGAGAAATCTTCACAAATATCACAAGGTATCCTGCGTGCTAGTTGCACTTAAGAGCGGATACGTTACTTCCTGACAGCGACACTAAAGTCTAAATCAGCTGGGAAATCACTTGGGCTGTGTACATGGTTCTAACCAATAGGACTGCAGCATAAGGACAGCTCCCACACACGTGACCTTAACGGCTACACACCCGTATCTCCACGGAAGTGAAAGGTTTTGTGAGTCTGTTACATCGGGACTGTACCCTGATGGATCAAAGGGACACTGTACCCAAAATTTTTCTTTTGTGATTCAAATTAAGCATGAAATTTTAAGCAACTTTATAATTTACTCCTATTATCAAATTTTTTTCATTCTCTTGGCATCTTTATTTGAAATGCAAGAATGTAAGTTTAGATGCCGGCCCATTTTTGGTGAACAATCTGGGTTGTCCTTGCTGATTGGTGGATAAATTCATCCACCAATAAAAAAAGATCTGTCCAGAGTACTGAAACCAAAAAAAAGCGTATATGCCTTCTTTTTCAAATAATGATAGCAAGAGAACGAAGAAAAATTGATAATAGGAGTAAATTAGAAAGTTGCTTAAAATTGCATGCTCTTTCTGAATTACAAAAGAAAAAATTTGGGTTCAGTGTCCCTTTAAGGTAATAGAAATCCTTATATTTGGGACTGTCTGGCAATATATTATACTACCTAGATGTTTACGAATTTTGGGACTTTTCCTATTTTTGTGGCTTAACTGGCCTTTTCTCTCTCCCCTCGTTTTGTGGTGGCAACATTTAGGTTTTATTTGTGTATATCGGAGACGTCCGGTTTTTATATATATATATATATATATATATGTTTTATTTTTAAGTATAGCTTTTTTTTTGCTATGATTGTTCGAACATATCTCTACCCTATTAAATTGGCATAGCCTCTTTTATCCTGTTTAGTAAGAGTATTTCTAATCAGTTTTATGCATATATATACATTTTACTGTTTGAAGGTAATACCCCTTTATTAATTTTGTCTCTTACACACCTTTAGCCTTGGCGCTCCTCAGTCATTATTTTTTCTTGTTACTTATTACATATTGTGGGGGATACTTAGGTAGAATTGGGAGTTTGGTGTAGTACTCAGCGCACACTACTTTATTTATGTTTTTACCTTTGATACTTGGCAAGCTCGGATCTCCTAGTAAAAGCTATGTATAAAGCTTAATATAATCTTCACATTAAGAATATACTCCAGAATTTCTATTTTTTAAATGTAATACTGTAGTTATGTTGGGTTGTAAAGCATTCTGGTTAGCAGTCCTCTTATATGATAAAACAAGCTGCCAGTCTGTCTAAGGAACAACAAAATCAGAACATGGAATGTCTAAACATCAATTGATATTAAAGGGCCATAATAGTCAAAAAATGACATACTCTAATCCATTAGAGTATGTCATTTTATGACTATCAGCCCTTCTCTTCTGTGTGTTTAAACTCCGCAAATGGATGAAACACACAGTAGAAGTGTCACTCAGTATCCACAGACACTGCGTGTCCCAAACAGAACCCGTCGCTGATCCAATCAACAGCAGTAGCCACATGACTCAGATGTGCAACTAGCTTTGCTGATTGGATCAGCAACATGTTTTGCTTGAGATCTGCAGTGCACTGCGGATCCTGAGCGGCACTTCTACTGTATGTTTAACCTTTTTTTGAGAGTTAAATACACAGTAGAGCAGGGTCAATATTCATAAAATGACATGCTCTAACCAATTAGAGCATGTATATTTTTGACTACTACTGCCCTTTAAAAACATAAATTTTTATTAAAAAATAATAGCATGTCAGGAAAGTTGTTTTTATATTCTGTATCATATTATAAGGATCCGAATTATCAAGCTCCGAATGGAGCATGATGCCCCTGTTTCCGCGTGAGCCTTCAGGCTCACCAGAAACAGCCGTTATGAAGCAGCAGTCTAAAGACCACTGCTCCATAACTTTTCGCCTGCAAAGAGACTGCGGACATCAATCCGCCCGATCCTATATGATCGGACTTATTGACACCCACTGCCAGAGGCTGAATTGCAGCGAGTCTGAAGGGGGCGGCATTGCATAAGCAGTTCACAAGAACTGCTTGTGCAATGATAAATGCAGACAGCGTATGCTGTCAGCATTTATCGATGCGCGGTGGACATGATACGCTACATCGTATTATGTCTATTCGCACTTTCATAAATCGGCCCCTTAGAATGTGACATGGTGCGGTGGCAGTAGGTATTTGTCTTAGGACATGCTCAGTGCTGGTGATACAGTTTATAGCAGAGTGATATTGTGCAATATATTCAGCACAAATACCTTTATTTTCCCCTTGGCTCTTTCTGTCTAATATTCTACTCCCTTGTCATTCTCTACTATTAACCTTATTTTTTTTCTCCCTACTAGGAATTTGAAGATAAAACAACAGACAAACATAGAAACTCAGAAAATAACATACTGGATCATCTAGAATGGAAAATTGATTTTAAAATAAAAATGTTATGCAAAGCAATATTTTATTTGTGATAAAATATGGGGAAAACATTTCTATTAAAAATATATGTTTCAAACTCGTGTACTTGTGGAGTTTCCATTAAGGGGCTTATTATAGCCTAGCTCTCTTTAACAAAATATAACAACAAACATTTATTTAGCAAAAGCTTATTTAGCACACAAATGTATATATCAAGTTGTCTTTTCCAAAGGTTGGCTGGTAACCCACCCTCTGTAAAATACAAAGTAACATGTTTTTAAAAATGTGCATACAGATACTATGTAGCAAATACACATAAGATGCTGACTTTAAGGGGACTGACATAACTCCATCCAACTACAGACCCCACCTAAACGCAGATCAGTAATGCTTGAGCGAGTTCTAAAATAGGGATCTACAGTTTGTCATCCCACAAGGGAACATATATAGAAATAATACAACATAGGGTGTAAAAAGCTTGTTATGACCTAGTGATGTTGCGAACCTAAAAATTTCGGTTCGCGAACGGCGGACTCGAACTTCCGCAACTGTTCGCGAACCGGGCGAACCACCATTGACTTCAATAGGCAGGCGAACTTTAAAACCAACAGGGACTCTTTCTGGCCACAATAGTTATGGAAAAGTTGTTTCAAGGGGACTAACACCTGGACTGTGGCATGCCGGAGGGGGATCCATGGCAAAACTCCCACGGAAAATTACATAGTTGATGCAGAGTCTGGTTTTAAGCCATAAAGGGCATAAATCACCTAACATTCCTAAATTGTTTAGAATAACGTGCTTTAAAACATCAGGTATGATGTTGTATCGATCAGGTAGTGTAAGGGTTACGCCGCTTCACAGTGACAGACCAAACTCCCCGTGTAACGCACCGCAAACAACCGCAAACAGTCCATTTGCACAACCCACGAGAAAGATAGATTTGAAAGATAGATACATAGATTACATAGATCAATAGATGCAATATACATTTGATAGATACGATTGATAGTTTAGATTTGATAGATATATAATTTCCCAGACAGAGAATCACAAGACGTGCGGTGTGGGACCCATGGTAAGGTTCCCAGAGGCAGTTGCGGCGCCAGGGGACGTGTATATGGCATGGACTTTAGGAACCGGGAGATGGAAAAAGATGCTTGGTCGGTCCTCCTACTTCAAATTTGGGGCACTGCGCGTGCAAACGTGGCCGGACTTTTAGCCGACGGACATTTGGCCGACGGACATTTGGACGAAACACAAGTGGCTGTCACAAAACTGTCCGGCCACGAGATGGATAGATTTGATAGATAGATACATAGATTACATAGATCAATAGATGCAATATACATTTGATAAATACGATTGATAGATAGATTTGATAGATAAATAGATTTGATAGATATATAATTTCCCAGACAGAGAATTACAAGACGTGCATATTTTTTAATTTATTTTGGAAATGCTGCATCCTTTCCAACTTGTTGTAATTCGGTAACATTTCTGGCACTTTATGCTTATACCGGGGGTCAAGTAGCGTGGACACCCAGTACAGGTCGTTCTCCTTCAGCTTTTTTATACAAGGGTCCCTCAACAGGCACGACAGCATGAAAGACCCCATTTGCACAAGGTTGGATGCCGAGCTACTCATGTCCCGTTCCTCGTCCTCAGTGATTTCACTGAAGGTATCTTCTTCCCCCCAGCCACGTACAACACCACGGGTACCAGATAGGTGACAACGAGCACCCTGGGATGCCTGTTGTGGTTGGTCCTCCTCCTCAAAGCCACATTCCTCCTCTGACTCCTCTTCCTCACAATCCTCTTCCAGCATTGCCACACGTCCAGCAAGCGATGCTGATAAGGCTGCTTCTGGTGGTGATGGTGACCACAACTCTTCCTCTTCATGCTCATCTACGGCTTGATCCAGCACTCTTCACAGGGCACGCTCCAGGAAGAAAACAAATGGTATGATGTCACTGATGGTGCCTTCGGTGCGACTGACTAGGTTTGTCACCTCCTCAAAAGGACGCATGAGCCTACAGGCATTGCGCATGAGTGCCCAGTAACGTGGCAAAAAAATTCCCAGATCTGCAGAGGCTGTCCTAGCACCCCGGTCATACAAATACTCGTTAACTGCTTTTTCTTGTTGGAGCAGGCGGTCGAACATTAGGAGTGTTGAATTCCAACGTGTCAGGCTGTCGCAAATCAAGCGCCTCACTGGCATGTTGTTTCGCTGCTGGATATCGGAAAAGTGCGCCATGGCCATGTAGGAACGCCTGAAATGGCCACACACCTTCCTGGCCTGCTTCAGGACGTCCTTTAAGCCTGGGTACTTATGCACAAAGCGTTGTACGATCAGATTACACACATGTGCCATGCACGGCACATGTGTCAACTTGCCCAATTTCAATGCCGCCACCAAATTACTTCCTTTGTCAGAAACCCCTTTGCCGATCTCCAGTTGGTGCGGAGTGAGCCACTGATCCACCTGTGCGTTCAGGGTGGGCAGGAGTGCTGGTCCGGTGTGACTCTCTGCTATCAGGCAAGTCAACCCCAAGACGGCGTGGCACTGCCATATCCGGGATGTGGAATAGTACCTGCGGAGCTGGGGGGGTGCCGTTGATGTGGAGCAAGACGCAGCAGCAGAAGAGGACTCAGCCGAGGAGGTTATAGAAGAGGATGGAGTAGGAGGAGTAGAGGAGGTGGAGGCAGGCCTGCCTGCAAGTCGTGGCGGTGTCACCAACTCCTTTGCAGAGCCACGCATTCCATGTTTGGCAGCCGTCAGCAGGTTTACCCAATGCACAGTGTAGGTGATATACCTGCCCTGACCATGCTTTGCAGACCAGCTATCAGTGGTCAGATGGACCCTTGCCCCAACACTGTGTGCCAGACATGCCATTACTTCCTTTCGCACAATCGAGTACAGGTTGTGGATTGCATTTAGTGAAAAGAAATTTCGGCCGGGTACCTTCCTCTGTGGTGTCCCAATAGCTACAACATTTTTTTAATGCCTCAGACTCCACCAGCTTGTATGGTAAAAGCTGGCGGGCTAAGAGTTCAGACAAGCCAGCTGTCAAACGCCGGGCAAGGGGGTGACTTTGGGACATTGGCTTCTTACGCTCAAACATGTCCTTGACAGACACCTTACTGTGGGCAGATGAGCAGGAACTGCTACGGAAGAGAGACAGAGTGGCGGATGGTTGAGAGGGGACAAGGAGGACAGCAGTGGTTGACGTGGCTGAAGATGCTGGACCAGGAGGAGGATGGCGGCTTTGAGTTTGTGTGCTGCTTCTACTCATGTGTTCATCCCATCGGCGTTTGTGATGTGAGATATTGTGCCTTCGCAAAGCAGTTGTACCTAGGTGGGTGTTGGACTTCCCATGACTCAGTTTCTTTTGGCACAGGTTGCAAATGGCATCACTGTTGTCAGAGGCAGACACACAAAAAAAATGCCAAACTGCTGAGCTCTGCGATGACGGCATTCTGGTGGTGGCAACAGCATGCGTTGATTGTTGTGCTGTCTGACTGACCCTGGGTGCCGATGCATGCTGTCTGACTGTGCCACTAGCTCCTTGCGATGACCTCCCCCTGCTTCCAACTCATCTCCTCCTCCTCCTCTCTGTCTCCCCATCTGAACTTTCCCCCTCTTCTTCTTCTCTTCTAGCGGGCACCCACGTGACATCCACGGACGCATCATCATCAACCACTTCACTTGTATCTGACAAATCAACAAAGGAAGCAGCAGTGGGTACAACATCATCATGATCACACCGTACGTCCATGTCTGTAATGCTGCCTGACTGAGACATATCACTGTTATCTACATCCTCTGCCAATGATGGTTGCGCATCACTCATTTCTTCAAACTGATGTGTCAATAACTCCTCTGACAGATCAAGTGAAGCGGCTGTGGTGCTAGTGTTGGTGGTGGCGGCAGGCGGGCGAGTGGTCACTTGAGAGGTGCCCGAAGCTAAGCTGGAGGTGGATGGTGCGTCAAGGTTCCAAGCGGAAGCTGTAGAAGATTGGGTGTCCTGTGTTAGCCAGTCTACTAGGTCCTCCTCAAAACTTTTCGCGTTCATGGTACGTGGCCTCTGAACACTGGACATTATTGTAGGGTCAAAGGGAATCACAGCACCACGACCATGACGGAACCTGCGGGGTGGCCTGCCTCTGCCTGTCATTTTTTTTAAAATGTACACTTACACTACTATTAAACAAAATATGAGTGGTGCCACTGGGCAAGTGGGCACAGTATACGCTGTGAGCCTGACACAAAAAAGCAGACTGATGTTTCACAATCCAAATAGTTTATTTTTTTTAAATGTACACTTACACTACTATTAAACAAGATATGAGTGATGGCACTGGGCAAGTGGGCACAGTATACGCTGTGAGCCTGACACAAAAAAGCAGACTGATGTTTCACAGTTAAAAAAGTTTATTTTTTAAATATTTATACTACTGTTACAACAGATATGAGTGGTGGCACTAGTTGGCAAGTGGGCCTGGTACACACGCTGGCAGGCAGGCAACTGCTATTAGATTACACTAGCAGACTGATGTTTCACAATCAAAAAAGTTATTTTTTAAAAAAATATTTACACTACTGTTACAACAAATATGAGTGGTGGTACTAGTTGGCAAGTGGGCCTGGCACACACGCTGGCAGGCAGGCAGGCAACTGCAATTAGATTACACTAGCAGACTGATGTTTCACAGTCAAAAAAGTTTTTTTTAAATTATTTACACTACTGTTACAACAAATATGAGTGGTGGCACTAGTTGGCAAATGAGCCTGGCACACACGCTGGCAGGCAGGCAGGCAACTGCAATTAGATTACACTAGCAGACTGATGTTTCACAGTCAAAAAAGTTTTTTTAAAAAATATTTACACTACTGTTACAACAAATATGAGTGGTGACACTAGTTGGCAAATGGGCCTGGCACACACGCTGGCAGGCAGGCAACTGCAATTAGATTACACTAGCAGACTGATGTTTCACAGTCAAAAAAGTTTTTTTAAAAAATATTTACACTACTGTTACAACAAATATGAGTGGTGGCACTAGTTGGCAAGTGGGCCTGGCACACACGCTGGCAGGCAGGCAACTGCTATTAGATTACACTAGCAGACTGATGTTTCACAGTCAAAAAAGTTTTTTTTTTAAATATTTACACTACTGTTACAACAAATATGAGTGGTGGCACTAGTTGGCAAGTGGGCCTGGCACACACGCTGGCAGGCAGGCAACTGCAATTAGATTACACTAGCAGACTGATGTTTCACAGTCAAAAAATTTTTTTACAAAAATATTTACACTACTGTTACAACAAATATGAGTGGTGGCACTAGTTGGCAAATGGGCCTGGCACACACGCTGGCAGGCAGGCAACTGCAATTAGATTACACTAGCAGACTGATGTTTCACAGTCAAAAAAGTTTTTGTTTTAAATATTTACACTACTGTTACAACAAATATGAGTGGTGGCACTAGTTGGCAAGTGGGCCTGGCACACACGCTGGAAGGCAGGCAACTGCAATTAGATTACACTAGCAGACTGATGTTTCACAGTCAAAAAATTTTTTTACAAAAATATTTACACTACTGTTACAACAAATATGAGTGGTGGCACTAGTTGGCAAATGGGCCTGGCACACACACTGGCAGGCAGGCAACTGCAATTAGATTACACTAGCAGACTGATGTTTCACAGTCAAAATTACACAGGCAAAAAAAAGAAAAAAAAAACGACTGATTTTCTAGCCCTAAAAAGGGCTTTTTGGGGTGCTGTCCAAATAGCAGAGATCTGATGAGTCCTTCAGGACTGTAGTGGACACTGAATACACTTGCCTAGCTATCAATTTCCCTAAAAAATCAGCAGCAGCTACACTGTCCCTCCTCTCACTAACAATGCAGGATCAGAATGAATCTAAAATGGCTGCTGCCCAGGAGCTGGGAGGGTCTGGGAGGAAGTGTCTGCTGCTGATTGGCTGTAATGTGTCTGCAGACTGTGAGATACAGGGTCAAAGTTTACTCAATGATGACGAATAGGGGGCGGATCGAACATTGCATATGTTCGCCCGTCGCTGCGAACGCGAACAAGCTATGTTCGCCGGGAACTATTCGCCAGCGAACAATTCGCAACATCACTATTATGGCCACATAAGCAGTAAGTCTTGTCATAAATGGCTGTGACCAAGTTATGTTAAAAGACTTACATTATCCTCATTCATGACTAGACGTGTGCTCAATCTCTTTAAAGGTAGAATCTTTGGTGTATCTGCTACAAAGTATCTCTATGCACGTGTTGAAGAACACATTACTTCATATTTTATCGAGGGTGGGATACCGACCAACCTTTGGAATACATGATAAATACAATATTTGTTTTAATTAAGCTTTGCTAAATAAATGTTTAGCATTATATTTTGCTAAAAAGTGCAGGAATCCCCTTTGTTTTGAATAGTGTTTTATAACCTTACTCAATTGTTTCATCATTTTGAAAACATTATGTTTAAATTAATTAATTAAAGGGTTTACACTATCTTTATCAATACGAAGAGCCCCCCCCCTCAAGTTTTTATAACCTTCATAATTGTTTATACTTATTATAGCCTAGGGTCACTCACAAGTCCCAAAATTAGGGTGACTTTAGGGGTGGGAAATTTCAAGGCTAGCTTAGTGCCCCTTTGCAAAGCTCTTCACATATTGTTTTTTTAAATAGTTTATTATTCTTTTCCTGGACAGTTAATGAGGGCCGTGGTCAAAAAAGATAAATTATGTCAAGCTTCATGAGAATTGTAGGCAGCATCATTGGTTTAGCACCAAAGTGTTGTGCGTTGTTACTGGGGTCAAGCCACAACCAATCTATTTTTGTGTTGTAAAGTTGTTGGTGGGTCATTTATGTGTTAAGGTGGTCTCTATAACTCATTAGAGAAAATGGGAAGGGTCATGTGGCTGGCTTTCTTAGAAGCTATAGAAGTTTTCTTTGGTGGGGTCATCAAGCTAGCTTTGTGTTGATGTTACTGTATTGGATCTAAAATCAAACACAGGAAAGAGGCGCCGTATGTGTGAATCTGAAGAAGCCAACGACAAATATAAGACATGTGCAGGGTACTCACAATGTGAAAAGGCACTCCAATGTGCCTATAGGGGCAGGCTGGTATTCACAGCAAACCAGCTGGCTGAACCGGCTAACCAGGATACCCAAGGTAGAGGACTCTATGTCTTGATGGACTGTGTATACTGGATCCAGCAATGTGGGAACAGGAGCTAGGTGCAAACACAGGCACACCACTGTGTGAATCTGTAGGAGTACACAGGTAAATATGCAATCTGTGCAGGGTACTCACATTCTGTAGCGGCACTCAGTTGTGCCAGTAGAGGCAGGCTGGCTTTCTCAGCAACCCAGCTAGCTGTGTAGAGTATGAAGCAGGATACTAGGCAGCAATCAGGATTGGCAGGTAGCTCAGAAATGGACAATTGCAATGAGGATATATGATTAAAAAAAGGATTTTAATAAAAATTAAAAGCAATAAAATACATATATTCCTCATGCACAGTAAGTAAGTAGCATGCAACGCGTTTCTCGGTGTCAACCGTTTCCTCAGGCATGTGTTCTAACTCTACATAAACATCTTATAAAGACCTGAGCTACCTGTATTGCCCCACCCTTCATGACAAAAGAAACCAATCACAAAGGCCCTTTGTTTAATTGCCCATTAGTTGATACACCTGCACACTTCTCATACCATACCCTAATAGGCTTGCAGGGCTTGTACATGTGTTGTATTAAATGGGGGAGGAAAACCTAACTAAATGTCTTTTTGAAAAAAGTGCCCCAGTTGAGGATCATAATAACATTACTGAATGTTTAAAGAATAACATATATGCTCCCGGTATGTGGCCTTAAATAAATAACATACTCTCTGCGATTGACCTCATTCTATAACCATAAAACCAAATATTCATACCTGTCTGCTGGTCTTTGGCGTAGTACCTAACAGATACATAAAATATCCCAATATCAAATTTTTCTATATTAGATCTTCTGTATTTCACTATGGATCACTAATCGCCTAATACACACAATTTTGTCAAAGACAAATGACCGCCACCCAGATCGTGAAAAGTAAACAGTCCTCTGTGATTGTTTGGCGTCTGACGTCAACGCCAATGATAGGCTGATAGGTTCCAACTTCCTAACCAATCCTAAATGAGAACCGCTACACACCCCCACTCGAGCGTGTCCGCGAATCTTCAAACTCATAACAAATGGAAAAAAGGCTCTCTCATTGAAGTCCTCGGTGCCCACAGCCCTCTGTAAACATTACCAGCGCCGGCTCTGGTACCGATCCGTGTCGCAAGCTGGATCCTGCTCCTGCATATAGGCCGATTTAGGGGAAACTTCTCCCAGCTCAGGTCCATCAGCGGCAAGACTCACCTCCTCACTACGTCACTCAGCTGTCAGCAACATCCTCCGTAAATACTCCCACAACTGGGTACACTTGCTCCTATGGCTAAGCGATACTAGTGCCAGCAGCTATTCCTGTTGGTTAGCCTATGATGCAGCAAGGTATCTAATGGGTGACATTGTATATATGGCAAGAAAAGTTGAAAAGATTATCGCCACTATATGATCCAAAATGAATCTCTACCTAGTGCCCCAATATATAACCCAAAACAAAAACGGGACAAACTGACCCTCTACATGATCATAACCACCATGCTTGGTGGTCCATACCTAAACTAGGTGTGCTCTCCGCTCACTAATATTTATAACAAGTGTAAAAAGTAAACGTGCTAATTTTTTTTTTTAGAGTCCAATACACTCACTGGTCTATATTGTATTAACAACATTTTCTCTTTATAAAATACTGTATGTCAGAAAATGATTTACATATTGTAACCCTTGATTGATAAGGTACAATGACCTACCAAACCCCTTATATACCACACTATCATCCCTGCCAGTGCTATGCATTAGAGTTATACTAAGAAGGTCATTAGTTATAAACCACTATGTGCATATGACCATGATAAAAAGTGCTTCACATATTGTGACCCTTATTTATTAATATATATAATAATAATATCATACCATTCTCCTCATACTCAAATACTTCTAACCTTACTGGTGCCATAAATAACTAAATGGTCCTAAATCCCTACCGAAAATAATCATGTGAAAAATGGACAAGTGATACTAAATTAACCCAAACTTTTATCCTATCTCATTTAACATAATACATATGTAAAATCAATCAGTGAAGGTTCCTGGTCATGATATACCAATAAACGTGATATATATACAATCATAAACAATTATGGTGATGGTGATGACTAATGTTGTGCGTGATGTATATACTAAATCAGAAATGGTCTGTGTAAATAAGAAATTCTCAAAAGAGAATGTGTTGGAATCTGTGTGTGATGTAATTTTGTTGTGTAATCCCCATATAGTGGTATATGTGTATAGTGATATCCCTATGTACCTGAAAGAACAATTAGCTCTGGGTATGTGTATATAGAGAAATGGGCAGATGTCAACATAGGATTAAACTCCGGTTCACAAAAAAGTGCACAAAATCATACAAAGCTCGCAGTGTCTATCACTTCATTGAGACCTGATGGAAACAACGTTTTGAACCTATAGATCCAATAGGTCTCTCTTTGTCGGAGTCGTGAGAACCTGTTATATCTGCGACTAGGTGGAATACTTTCTAAGGGGGTAATTTTAAATCTACATCTCCCTGCAGTGTGTTCCTGGCAAACATGTCTAGGTACACTGTGTTTCATAGATTTGTTTTTAATGTTTCTTAGATGTTCGCTCCACCTGATTCTTATTTTCCTGCAGGTTCTTCCAATATACTGGACCCCACATTCACAGATAAGTACATATATTACATATGAAGAGTCACAAGTTAATCTAGAGGTTATCTGATGTTGTTCTCCAGTTGTGTAAGATGTCACATTAGAAGCTTTATGGGTAATATAATCACACATAAAGCACCGGGTCTTGCCACACCTAAAGCTGCCCTTAAGTAAGTGTCGAGTTGTCATCAGTGCAGATTTATTTAAGGTATTTTTCTGTGTTGTACCTTTAGATAGCATAACCACTTTACTGGGTGCTAATTTTTGTTTTAAGGTAGATGCCCTGCGATATACAATCTTGGGTCGTCCAGGTAATGTTTTCTTCAAAATGGGGTCTCTCATAAGGAGTGGCCAGTGTTTGTCTAAGATTTTTCCTATGGCTTTGTGATTAGAGTTATATTGGGTCACAAAAAGAGGGATCTCCTTAAATGAGTCCTCTTGTTTTTTCTCATCATTGTTTTTTGTTGACAAAAGTAATTTAGTCCGATTGAGTTCCCTAGCTCTTTCGTAGCTATTAGTTACCAGTTGTAATGGGTAGCCTTTCTCTAGAAATCTTGACTTGAGTGTTTGGGATTGTTCATCATACTTGTCTATAGAGGAGCAATTGCGTCTTATTCTACAAAACTGGCTGAAAGGAATATTTTTCTTCCAGTTTAGTAAGTGGTTGCTGCCAAAGTGTAAGAAATTGTTACAGTCAACTTGTTTAAAATAAGTTGCAGTACAAACATTGCCATCAATGTCCCATGTAAGGCTTAAATCCAAAAATTCTATTGTGGATTGCTGTATGTTGGAGGTGAAACCAATGCCCATATTGTTATTGTTAAGATGTAGTACAAATTCTTTTGCCTCAGCTAAGGAACCATCAAAAATAAACAAGAGATCATCTATGTACCGGCCATAGAACACCAGATTGCCCCACCAATTCGAGTCATAAATATACAGCTTTTCGAAATGGCCCATAAAGAGATTAGCAAAACTGGGGGCAAATCTGGTGCCCATGGCCGTACCTTTGATCTGCAAATAAAATTCATCTTGAAACTGAAAATAATTATGATGTAAAATAAAATCAATCAATGTGAGCAAAAATTCCTTTTGTGTTTTGGGCATATATATGTCTCCCTCTAAATATAAACTAGTAGTGAACAAACCTATCTCATGCGTGATGTTAGAATACAAAGATCCTACATCACAAGACACCCATAGGGTATTGGTATTCCTATTTAGTTTAATCCGGGATATCTTGTCCAATAGATCTTTAGTGTCTTTAATGTATGATGGTAGATTACACACATATCTCTGAAGATAAAAATCTACGTATTCCGACAATTTGTCCGTCAAGCTATTAATGCCAGCAATAATCGGTCTACCTGGAGGCACTTTATCATCCTTATGTAGTTTTGGAAGATGGTAATAAAAAGGTATATCGGGATGATTTGGCATCAGATATCGTTTTTCTTTTTTATTTAGAATACCAGAAGTGTGACCGTATTCCAAAATTTTTTCCAATTTTTTGGAAAATTCCAAGGTAGGATCAGATGTCAACTTTCTGTAGTATTCTTGATCCCAAAGGATGCGTTTGGCTTCCTTAAGGTAATCACAAACAGACAAAAACTAGTCGATGAAACTGGGATAGAAATTGACTCTGTGCAAAAAGAGTTAGAAGGGTTCAAAGAACATCCGGACTATGTGAGATTAAATACACAGACTATTAAAGGGGTGGATGATTTCACTTCAGAAATCATAGCTAATAAAAATAAAAAAATGAAACGTGATGATGACGATTACACCAAAGGAGAAGTCCACACGTATAATAGAACTAAACCCCAGACCAACACTGAGTGGACAATGGTGAAAAATTCTAATAATAATAACAACAACAAACAGGGAAACAATTATAATTATAATGGAAATAATAGGAATTATAGGCAATACCATGGGCCTAGACAAAATCAATGGAATAATAATAATTACCAATCCCATAGAGGTTATGACCAATCCCATAGAAGTTATGACGGCCAAGATACAGGAAATATGCCCTATAACAACTACATGGGAACATGCCGACTCCTAGATTTGACACCCACAATGGGAGTATGTTGACTCCCAGATATAATACTAACCATTATAGAAATTCTGGGAATTCTGGGAACTTTACACCACAGAATGAGAGACCACCCTATAGTGATAGAGACTATAGGAGGAATTTATCTCATCAGGATTCTGATAACCCGAACTATATACCTATATATAATAGATACCAGCCCCTAAGTCACATAGATGGCAATCAGTCTGCACCTGAAGAGGTGGCAAATAGGGACAACTTACCTTCTACGTCTGGTGGGGTTTTTTTAGAGACCCCCCAGTTGGCACCTCTTTGGAGGAGGCCAACACCACAAGCATCAAACCAAAAAAAGAGACCGTACCCAAACGGGGAAAACGAGGCAGAGGGAAAACCCACCAAAAAGCACAACTACAAAAATTGAAAAGTGGAATTTTCAATCTGTCCTCACACATCCTCACAGATGATGAAGTTAGAATTCTAGGTAGAGGTTTATCCTATTGTCCTCCCAGCACACATAATCTTTTCAATCTATTTGTAGATTTGAATAGATACACACGAAAACTGTCTCTGCAAAGATATTTTGCATTAAAAATTATGAAGAACCGCAATATATCAGGTATACCTATTACTTTAGATTCACAAAGAGAAAGAGAATCATCCAATCTTCTCTATTGTGATCCCAGTCAAATCACAGAAACTCTTTTTGAGGAATATTTACATACTCCTCTCCACCCCCCTTCTACATGGTCCCCCCCGAAGGAGGATGTATCTTACATCGACCTTTTTCAACAGCTGGTATTGGAAGATTGGGAGAAAATTCCCAATCACATCCCCAAAAATAAAAAAATCTGGCCTAATGAGGCAAGAGCATTATATAGCCTGACTTTGAATGACAATTTGGTCATTCGTCAGGCTGATAAGGGGGGGTGGGATTGTTCTACAAGATCTTTGTGATTACCTTAAGGAAGCCAAACGCATCCTTTGGGATCAAGAATACTACAGAAAGTTGACATCTGATCCTACCTTGGAATTTTCCAAAAAATTGGAAAAAATTTTGGAATACGGTCACACTTCTGGTATTCTAAATAAAAAAGAAAAACGATATCTGATGCCAAATCATCCCGATATACCTTTTTATTACCATCTTCCAAAACTACATAAGGATGATAAAGTGCCTCCAGGTAGACCGATTATTGCTGGCATTAATAGCTTGACGGACAAATTGTCGGAATACGTAGATTTTTATCTTCAGAGATATGTGTGTAATCTACCATCATACATTAAAGACACTAAAGATCTATTGGACAAGATATCCCGGATTAAACTAAATAGGAATACCAATACCCTATGGGTGTCTTGTGATGTAGGATCTTTGTATTCTAACATCACGCATGAGATAGGTTTGTTCACTACTAGTTTATATTTAGAGGGAGACATATATATGCCCAAAACACAAAAGGAATTTTTGCTCACATTGATTGATTTTATTTTACATCATAATTATTTTCAGTTTCAAGATGAATTTTATTTGCAGATCAAAGGTACGGCCATGGGCACCAGATTTGCCCCCAGTTTTGCTAATCTCTTTATGGGCCATTTCGAAAAGCTGTATATTTATGACTCGAATTGGTGGGGCAATCTGGTGTTCTATGGCCGGTACATAGATGATCTCTTGTTTATTTTTGATGGTTCCTTAGCTGAGGCAAAAGAATTTGTACTACATCTTAACAATAACAATATGGGCATTGGTTTCACCTCCAACATACAGCAATCCACAATAGAATTTTTGGATTTAAGCCTTACATGGGACATTGATGGCAATGTTTGTACTGCAACTTATTTTAAACAAGTTGACTGTAACAATTTCTTACACTTTGGCAGCAACCACTTACTAAACTGGAAGAAAAATATTCCTTTCAGCCAGTTTTGTAGAATAAGACGCAATTGCTCCTCTATAGACAAGTATGATGAACAATCCCAAACACTCAAGTCAAGATTTCTAGAGAAAGGCTACCCATTACAACTGGTAACTAATAGCTATGAAAGAGCTAGGGAACTCAATCGGACTAAATTACTTTTGTCAACAAAAAACAATGATGAGAAAAAACAAGAGGACTCATTTAAGGAGATCCCTCTTTTTGTGACCCAATATAACTCTAATCACAAAGCCATAGGAAAAATCTTAGACAAACACTGGCCACTCCTTATGAGAGACCCCATTTTGAAGAAAACATTACCTGGACGACCCAAGATTGTATATCACAGGGCATCTACCTTAAAACAAAAATTAGCACCCAGTAAAGTGGTTATGCTATCTAAAGGTACAACACAGAAAAATACCTTAAATAAATCTGCACTGATGACAACTCGACACTTACTTAAGGGCAGCTTTAGGTGTGGCAAGACCCGGTGCTTTATGTGTGATTATATTACCCATAAAGCTTCTAATGTGACATCTTACACAACTGGAGAACAACATCAGATAACCTCTAGATTAACTTGTGACTCTTCATATGTAATATATGTACTTATCTGTGAATGTGGGGTCCAGTATATTGGAAGAACCTGCAGGAAAATAAGAATCAGGTGGAGCGAACATCTAAGAAACATTAAAAACAAATCTATGAAACACAGTGTACCTAGACATGTTTGCCAGGAACACACTGCAGGGAGATGTAGATTTAAAATTACCCCCTTAGAAAGTATTCCACCTAGTCGCAGATATAACAGGTTCTCACGACTCCGACAAAGAGAGACCTATTGGATCTATAGGTTCAAAACGTTGTTTCCATCAGGTCTCAATGAAGTGATAGACACTGCGAGCTTTGTATGATTTTGTGCACTTTTTTGTGAACCGGAGTTTAATCCTATGTTGACATCTGCCCATTTCTCTATATACACATACCCAGAGCTAATTGTTCTTTCAGGTACATAGGGATATCACTATACACATATACCACTATATGGGGATTACACAACAAAATTACATCACACACAGATTCCAACACATTCTCTTTTGAGAATTTCTTATTTACACAGACCATTTCTGATTTAGTATATACATCACGCACAACATTAGTCATCACCATCACCATAATTGTTTATGATTGTATATATATCACGTTTATTGGTATATCATGACCAGGAACCTTCACTGATTGATTTTACATATGTATTATGTTAAATGAGATAGGATAAAAGTTTGGGTTAATTTAGTATCACTTGTCCATTTTTCACATGATTATTTTCGGTAGGGATTTAGGACCATTTAGTTATTTATGGCACCAGTAAGGTTAGAAGTATTTGAGTATGAGGAGAATGGTATGATATTATTATTATATATATTAATAAATAAGGGTCACAATATGTGAAGCACTTTTTATCATGGTCATATGCACATAGTGGTTTATAACTAATGACCTTCTTAGTATAACTCTAATGCATAGCACTGGCAGGGATGATAGTGTGGTATATAAGGGGTTTGGTAGGTCATTGTACCTTATCAATCAAGGGTTACAATATGTAAATCATTTTCTGACATACAGTATTTTATAAAGAGAAAATGTTGTTAATACAATATAGACCAGTGAGTGTATTGGACTCTAAAAAAAAAATTAGCACGTTTACTTTTTACACTTGTTATAAATATTAGTGAGCGGAGAGCACACCTAGTTTAGGTATGGACCACCAAGCATGGTGGTTATGATCATGTAGAGGGTCAGTTTGTCCCGTTTTTGTTTTGGGTTATATATTGGGGCACTAGGTAGAGATTCATTTTGGATCATATAGTGGCGATAATCTTTTCAACTTTTCTTGCCATATATACAATGTCACCCATTAGATACCTTGCTGCATCATAGGCTAACCAACAGGAATAGCTGCTGGCACTAGTATCGCTTAGCCATAGGAGCAAGTGTACCCAGTTGTGGGAGTATTTACGGAGGATGTTGCTGACAGCTGAGTGACGTAGTGAGGAGGTGAGTCTTGCCGCTGATGGACCTGAGCTGGGAGAAGTTTCCCCTAAATCGGCCTATATGCGGGAGCAGGATCCAGCTTGCGACACGTATCGGTACCAGAGCCGGCGCTGGTAATGTTTACAGAGGGCTGTGGGCACCGAGGACTTCAATGAGAGAGCCTTTTTTCCATTTGTTATGAGTTTGAAGATTCGCGGACACGCTCGAGTGGGGGTGTGTAGCGGTTCTCATTTAGGATTGGTTAGGAAGTTGGAACCTATCAGCCTATCATTGGCGTTGATGTCAGACGCCAAACAATCACAGAGGACGTTTTACTTTTCACAATCTGGGTGGCGGTCATTTGTCTTTGACAAAATTGTGTGTATTAGGCGATTAGTGATCCACAGTGAAATACAGAAGATCTAATATAGAAAAATTCGATATTGGGATATTTTATGTATCTGTTAGGTACTACGCCAAAGACCAGCAGACAGGTATGAATATTTGGTTTTATGGTTATAGAATGAGGTCATTCGCAGAGAGTATGTTATTTATTTAAGGCCACATACCGGGAGCATATATGTTATTCTTTAAACATTCAGTAATGTTATTATGATCCTCAACTGGGGCACTTTTTTCAAAAAGACATTTAGTTAGGTTTTCCTCCCCCATTTAATACAACACATGTACAAGCCCTGCAAGCCTATTAGGGTATGGTATGAGAAGTGTGCAGGTGTATCAACTAATGGGCAATTAAACAAAGGGCCTTTGTGATTGGTTTCTTTTGTCATAAAGGGTGGGGCAATACAGGTAGCTCAGGTCTTTATAAGATGTTTATGTAGAGTTAGAACACATGCCTGAGGAAACGGTTGACACCGAGAAACGCGTTGCATGCTACTTACTTACTGTGCATGAGGAATATATGTATTTTATTGCTTTTAATTTTTATTAAAATCCTTTTTTTAATCATATATCCTCATTGCAATTGTCCATTTCTGAGCTACCTGCCAATCCTGATTGCTGCCTAGTATCCTGCTTCATACTCTACACAGCTAGCTGGGTTGCTGAGAAAGCCAGCCTGCCTCTACTGGCACAACTGAGTGCCGCTACAGAATGTGAGTACCCTGCACAGATTGCATATTTACCTGTGTACTCCTACAGATTCACACAGTGGTGTGCCTGTGTTTGCACCTAGCTCCTGTTCCCACATTGCTGGATCCAGTATACAAAGTCCATCAAGACATAGAGTCCTCTACCTTGGGTATCCTGGTTAGCCGGTTCAGCCAGCTGGTTTGCTGTGAATACCAGCCTGCCCCTATAGGCACATTGGAGTGCCTTTTCACATTGTGAGTACCCTGCACATGTCTTATATTTGTCGTTGGCTTCTTCAGATTCACACATACGGCGCCTCTTTCCTGTGTTTGATTTTAGATTTATAACCTTTGGAGGGTGAAGATCGAGTGCTGCCTCCAGTCCCATAGAAGACAGATACCTATACCAGATTGGGTTATCCTGGACTTTGTATATTTGTCTATCATCCTGATCTAGGATTGGGTATAATATTGTGAATACACACACTTACATTGTATCTATGTTATATTAGTACTTTGTTGATTGTTTGTCTGAAACATCCATATATGGTCACGTGGGCCTACATATATATTATACACCGTTCTTAGTAGCGCCCCCTATTGGGTTATTCCCTTTGTTCTTATATTGTTACTGTATTGGGCAGTGATGGTAAACCTTGGCAATCCAGATGTTTCAGAACTACATTCCCCATAATGCTTAGGCACTCTGCAGTTCATTTGTGTCAGGGTTTTTTCCCTGTTGTGTTTGCCATGTGCTGCTGGCAGCCATTTTACTCACCTCTCTTCCTGACTTGGTGCATTGTGGGGGATGCTGCTCATTGCCTGCACTTCCTTTTATGGCCAGACTGTTGTGCATCATCCATGTGAGACAGGATGCGGTCTCAGAATTGTGATGTCATCACTTATTATTTAAAGGGCCTCTGTTCAGTATGCTTTGCCCTTGCGTTGTCTCAGACCTGTTTGTGAGAGCTCCTGTGTTTTACCTGGCTGCCTGACGTCCTTCCTGGTTCCTGATCCCTGGCTTGTTCCTGACTCTGCTGTTTTCCTTGTTCCTGATTCCGGCTCGTCTGACTATTCGCTTTGGCTCCTGACTCGGCTCGTCTGACTACTAGCTCTGGTTTTGACTCCTGGCTTGTTATTTGACTTGTGGACTTTTTATTATTTTTTACTATTAATAAAGGTGTGATTATTTTTGCACTTCTCATCTCAGTCTGTATCCTGGCACCCTGACATTACGCAAGGGCCATGAATCCTGATGGTGCTAATAATCCACCTTTACCTGCCATCATTTCCAGGATGGATGAACAGGATCACCGCTTGGATCAATTTGCACTAGCCCTGCAAACCCTGCTGACTCGCACTGCACATTTGGATCAAAGTGTCCCGCAAGTTATGGCTGCTCCTGTTTCCGCTGCTGCACCTATGCCTACCAGGAGCATGTCCGGTTCTGCACCTCTACCTCAGCGATATGGAGGCGATCCTATTCAGTGCAGAGGGTTTTTGAACCAGGTGGGCATTTACTTTGAGATGTTACCTCAGGCGTTTCCCTCTGACAGAGCTAAGGTGGGATTTCTCAGCTCGTTACTCTCTGACACAGCTCTTGCCTGGGCTAATCCCTTGTGGGAGACTAATAAACCTGTGATTTCAAATTACCCTGAATTTGTGGCCTCTTTTCGAAGGGTATTTGATGTTCCGGCTCGCTCCTCCTCTGCTGCTAAACAACTCATGTCCATTCAGCAAGGTACAAGATATGTTGCTCAGTATGCTATTGAGTTCCGTATGCTTGCTGCAGAGGTAGGTTGGAACAATGAAGCCCTTGTTGCCGCCTTCTTTCATGGGCTCTCTGATGCGATCAAAGACAAAGTTGCTGCCAGAGATTTACCAGAGGATCTCGAGGCATTGGTGTCTTTTTTTATCCTAATTGACATCAGACTCAGAGAGAGGCCCTCTTTCAAGGAGCGTTTGCGGAAGCCTTCTATTCCATTGTCTCCTACGTGTTCGTTCCCACCCATGCCTCCCTCTCCTCCCATGCCTCCTGGTCCCGAGTCACCAGGCACTGCTGAGCCGATGCAGCTGGGATTCACGCGTCTCTCCACGGCGGAGAGGGCCTTTAGGAGGAGGGAGGGGCTCTGCCTCTATTGTGGGTTACAGGGCTACCTTTTGAAGTCTTGTCCTACACGGCCGGGAAACGCTTACACCTAAGGTCCTGTCGGGGGCAGACCTTGGGTGGTTTATCCTTGTCCCCGGAACCACTTAAGGAGAAACCTTTGGTCACGGTTGTCCTTTCCTGGGTGGACTCCTCCATAGTCACTCAGGCTCTTGTTGACTCCGGTGCTGCAGGCTATTTCATTGACAGTGCTTTTGTATCAAAGCATTCCATTCCTGTTTTGCCTCGGTCCATTCTGCTTGCTATTGAGGCCATTGATGGCAGGCCCCTTCAGTCCGCACTCGTTACTCACGAAACTGCTCCGTTGTCCATGGCTGTTGGGGCTCTCCATTTTGAAACCCTCCAGTTCCAGGTGATAAACTCTCCACATTTTCCGGTTGTTCTGGGTTATCCCTGTCTTCAAAAGCACAATCCCAGTCTCGACTGGCGCAGGTCCGAAATTTTGTCGTGGTTCCTGCAATGTATTTCCACTTGTCTTCGGAAACCAGTTAAAGTCTTCTGCACTTCTTCGGTATCTCAATTGCCAGAGGAGTACCGAGAGTTCCTAGATATGTTTGACAAGGTGCGTGCCGGTGCGTTGCCTCCTCACCGGTCTTACGATTGTGCCATAGACCTGCAACCTGGAGCCCTTCCTCCTTGGGGCCGGGTGTACCCTCTGTCTGTTGCAGAGAATTGTGCTATGGAGGAGTATGTTGCTGATGCTCTGTCACGGGGGATCATCCGCAAATCCTGCTCACCTGCAGGGGCTGGCTTCTTCTTTGTGAAGAAAAAGGTTGGCGAGTTAAGACCATGAATCGATTATAGGGGTCTTAATCGTCTTACCATTAAGAATGCTTACCCTATTCCGCTTATTACGGAACTCTTTGACCGCCTCAAGGGAGCTATGGTCTTTACTAAACTTGATTTGAGAGGAGCGTACAATCTCATTAGGATTAAGGAGGGCCACGAATGGAAAACAGCATTTAACACCAGGAGCGGGCATTATGAGTATCTTGAAATGCCCTTTGGCCTATGTAATGCTCCTGCTGTTTTCCAGGAATTTATTAATGATGTCCTACGAGATATGTTGCAACAGTGTGTTGTGGTGTACTTAGACGACATCCTCATACACTCACCCACACTTGAGGCTCATCGTTCTGATGTTACAAGGGTACTTCAGAGACTACGTGAGAATGGCCTGTTTTGTAAACTCAAGAAATGTGAGTTCCATCAGATTCAAGTAACCTTCCTAGGTTATGTTATCTCCGTTGCAGAGTTCTCCATGGATCCTGACAAGTTATCTGCAGTTCTGCAGTGGCCTCACCCAGTTGGTCTTCGGTCTATTCAATGTTTTTTGGGGTTCGCCAATTACTATAGAAAGTTTATTAAAAACTTTTCTTCCTTGGTCAAACCTATCACAGACATGACCCGTAAAGAGAATGATCCACTCCATTGGTCACCTACTGCCATTAAGGCCTTTGATAGTCTTAAGACTGCCTTTGCTGCCACTCCAGTTCTGGCTCATCCTAACCCTGTCCTGCCTTTCGTTCTTGAGGTTGATGCATCTGAGACTGGAGTAGGTGCCCTCTTGTCTCGACGTCCTACGCCTGACGGTTCTTTGCATCCGTGTGGTTTCTTCTCTAGGAAATTGTCTCCAGCGGAGTGCAATTATGAAATTGGCGACAGGGAATTACTGGCTATAATTTTGGCACTTAAGGAATGGAGGCATGTTCTCGAGGGTACTAGCATGCCAGTGCTCATTCTTACTGTCCACAAGAATTTAGCTTATCTATCTGAAGCAAAATGTTTGTCGCCCAGACAGGCCAGATGGGTGCTATTTTTGTCTTGGTTTAATTATGTGGTCTCCTACCGGCCTGGTAGTAAGAATGTTAGGGCTGATGCCCTCTCTTGACAATTTTTGCCTCTGTCCAAGGAGGAGTCTGTACCTACTCCTGTTATACCTCCTGACCATATTTTGGCTACCATACGTACTAATTTGACTTCTCCCTTGGGGGAGGAGATCCTGGCTGCACAAATCAATTCACCTCCTGAGAAACTTAGTGGTAAGTGTTTTGTTCCTGAGAATCTTCAAACTAAACTTTTGCACACTTACCACTATCCTAAAGCCGCAGGTCACCCAGGCAAGAACCAAATGATTTGGTCTGTCACTCGACAATTCTGGTGGCCAGGTCTTCGTTCTGATGTTGCTGCGTATGTTGCCTCCTGCTCAGATTGTACACAGAATAAGACTCCTCGAAGTCTTCCTGTGGGTCTTCTTCAACCTATTGCTAATGGTGAGCGTCCTTGGACACATCTTTCCATGGACTTCATTGTCGAGCTCCCTGTTTCCAATGGCAATACTGTTATCCTTATGGTGGTTGACCGTTTTTCTAAAATGTCACATTGCATTCCCTTGATGAAGCTGCCTACCGCTCTGGAACTTGCTTCAATTTTTGCCCAGGAGGTCTTCCGTTTACATGGGCTACCCAAGGAGATAGTGTCGGACCGGGGTAGCCAGTTTGTATCCAGATTTTGGCGTTCCTTTTGTGCTCAAATGGGGATCCAGCTTTCCTTCTCCTCGGCATATCACCCTCAATCCAATGGGGCTGCGGAACGGTCTAATCAAGCTCTGGAACAGTTCCTCCTTTGCTATGTCTCAGATCACCACAATAATTGAACTGTTACCTTGGGCAGAGTTTGCTCATAATAGTGCTATTAATGCTTCCTCTAAGTTATCCTCATTCATGGCGAATTATGGGTTTCAACCATCCTTGTTGCCCGATTCATTCATGTCTCAGGGTATTCCGGCTTTGGAGGAGCATCTCCGGCAAATCCGTTCCACGTGGGTGCAGATTAAGGATTGCCTTCATCGTTCTATGCAGCGTTCCAGGTTGGTGAGAGAGTTTGTCTGTCCTCCCGCAACTTGAACCTTCGTGTGCCTTCCAATAAATTGGCTCCCCATTATGTTGGTCCTTTTCGAATACTCTGACGGGTTAATCCTGTGGCTTACGCTCTTGACCTTCCTCCTGCAATGCGCATCTCCAATGTTTTTCATGTCTCCCTCTTGAAACCATTGGTTTGTAAACGGTTTACCACTGTGTTGCCTCGTCCCCGTCCTATCCCTGTTGACAACCATGAGGAGTATGAGGTCAGCAGCATTATTGACTCTTGTATGTCCAGGGGCCGTGTACAGTATTTGGTTCACTGGAGGGGCTACTGTCCGGAGGAGCGTTCTTGGGTTCCCTCCTTTGATGTTCATGCTCCTGCCCTCCTCCGTGCCTTCCATGCCCGTTTCCCCAATAAGCCTTTTGTCCTCCCGCGGGGGAGGGGTCATTGAGGGGAGGGTACTGTCAGGGTTTTTTCCCTGTTGTGTTTGCCATGTGCTGCTGGCAGCCATTTTACTCACCTCTCTTCCTGACTTGGTGCATTGTGGGGGATGCTGCTCATTGCCTGCACTTCCTTTTATGGCCAGACTGTTGTGCATCATCCATGTGAGACAGGATGCAGTCTCAGAATTGTGATGTCATCACTTATCATTATTTAAAGGGCCTCTGTTCAGTATGCTTTGCCCTTGCGTTGTCTCAGACCTGTTTGTGAGAGCTCCTGTGTTTTACCTGGCTGCCTGACGTCCTTCCTGGTTCCTGATCCCTGGCTTGTTCCTGACTCTGCTGTTTTCCTTGTTCCTGATTCCGGCTCGTCTGACTATTCGCTTTGGCTCCTGACTTCTGTTCTCATGTTTTAGTAGCTTAAAGGTACTAGATACTGACGCTAAATTTCTTTACTGGAGGCTGCCATCTTGGAGCTCAAGTATTCTCACATATTGTGACAAAAGCTGTGTGCATTTAAACATGAATTAGGCTGTCTAGGTTTGGGTGCATGATTGAGCTGTAGATTTTTGCAGCTGCTGCAATGCTATATATTATTGTTTCATACTTTTTAAAATATATTTTGTGTAACTGTAAAACTGTGTGAAAAATGTAAAAATTTAAAGTCACATGATGTACCATGCACACTAATTCCAAGCAATTGATACAGCTGTAAAAAAAGTGTCCAGTATCACTGATCTGTGAGTGTGCACAGCTTCTGTCACAGGCTGTGAGAATACTTGAGCTCCAAGATGGCAGCCCCTGGTACAAAGAGGCGGAGCTGCAGCATCTGGAACCTTTAACCTATTAAAACAGGAAAACAGATTAGCAAAGAGCTGTAGGAATAGGATGAAATGCAATAACATACACCTAGATTACGAGTTTTGCGTTAGAGGCTATGCGGTGCTAACAAGCAGTTTATGCTCACCGCTCACTTACAGACAGCGCTGGTATTACAGGTTTTTACAACCCAGACAAGAAGTGAGCGTTGAGCAAAATTTTGCTCCTTACCGCACTCCAATACCAGTGCTGCTAACGTTAGCGGTGAGCTGGTGTAACGTGCTCGTGCACGATTTCCCCATAGGAATCAATGGGGAGAGCCGGCTGAAAAAAAGCCTAACACCTGCCAAAAAGCAGCATAAAACTCCTTAACGCAGCCCCATTGATTCCTATGGGGAAATACATTTTATGTCTACACCTAACACCCTAATATGAACCCCGAGTCGAAACACCCCTAATCTTACACTTATTAACCCCTAATCTGCCGCCCCGACATTGCCGCAACCTACATTATATTATTAACCCTTAATGTGCAGCTCCGGACACCGTCGCTACCTGCATTATACTTATGAACCCCAAATCTGCTGCCCCCAACATCGCCGACACCTACATTATATTTATTAACCCCTAATCTGCTGCCCCCAATGTCACCGCCACTATAATAAACATATTAACCCCTAAACTGCCGCACTCCCGCCTAGCAAACACAAGTTAAATATTATTAACCCCTAATCTGCCGGCCCTAACATCAACGCCACCTACCTACATTTATTAACCCCTAATCTGCCATCCACAACGTCGCCACCACTATATTAAAGTTATTAACCCCTAAACCTAAGTCTAACCCTAAACCTAACACCCCCTAACTTAAATATAATTAAAATAAATCTAAATAAAATTACTATAATTAACTAAATTATTCCTATTTAAAACTAAATACTTACCTGTAAAATGAACCCTAAGATAGCTACAATATAACTAATAGTTACATTGTAGCTATCTTAGGGTTTATTTTTATTTTACAGGCAAGTTTATATTTATTTTTACTAGGTACAATAGTTATTAAATAGTTATTAACTGTTTAATAACCACCTAGCTAAAATAAATACAAAAGTACCTGTAAAATAAAACCTAACCTGAGGTTACAATTACACCTAACAATACACTAATATTAAATTATTTCCCTAAATTAAATACAATTAAATTAAATTATCTAAAGTACAAAAACAAACAAACACTAAATTACAGAAAATAATAAACAAATTACAAGATTTTTGAACTAATTACACCTAATCTAACCCCCTAACAAAATAAAAAAGCCCCCCCAAAATAAAAAAGCCCTACCCTACATTAAATTACAAATAGCCCTTAAAAGGGCCTTTTGTGGGGCATTGCCCCAAAGTAATCAGCTCTTTTACCTGTAAAAAAAAAAGTATAAATCCCCCCCAACATTAAAACCCACCATCCGGGGGGGCGGAGCTAACTGCCGTGCAGAGTGGACGTCTCAGGCTAGAGCTCCTCTCAGCTTATCATTATAAAACCATTTTTAAAGCCTATTTTTCTCTAAAAAAATTACTTTTTTATTTGCTATAGGTGCCCTGTCCTATACCCGTGACAGGCACCCTGTTTTGGAGCTTCCACAGAACTTTTTACCCCACTGTGAAGTGACCGGCGCTGAATCACCTACCAGCTCTTAGCACATCCACCCACCTGTGCTTGCCGACTGTACCGGAGGGTCGGGGCTCCGCTCCGGTTCAGGCGAAACTGCTCTGGGACCTGTCGCATGTGATCAGTGTGGGCAGCGCAGTCAGTGGTGAACGAGACGGAGCGCTAGGACCGGCGCGCTCTGGTGAAGAAGCTGCTGGCCACGTCTGGCCTTACAGGAGGAGCCCGATCCGGCTGGCTTGGCCGGGAAATCTGCAGTGGGAGATTGGTGGTCGTCGCTGACAGGGCGCTGCCTTGGATCCCAACTCTGCCCGTCGGCCGCACAGAGGAAGAAAGCGGCGGGAACAGCCGCCATCTTGCCGCCATCTTGCCGCCCCGGCCTTGCTCCCTAACACTACGTCTGATGGATAGAGGAGCTTGAGCAAGGCTGTTACCCAGACCGCCCCTTCTACCTTCTGGAGGAGACACAGGGGAAGACTTTGCCTACATAGTAGGCCCTGCCGGAGCAGCCATCAGACGAGACTTCAGCGGTGATAGGGTGAGTCACAGCTTTGCCACGCAACATTTTTGCTGCACAGGGAGCCCTCTTATTTACTACCTCACATTGCCTAACTGAGAGGGGACACTTAGTTTTGGAGTTAATGGCAGCCTTCACTCTGTTACCCTAGGTGCCGGGGTGGTACTGTGGGGGCTAGGAGAGGTGTATCCTGAGGAGGCTTCTATTGTGCACCGCTAGGCCCACTTGACCCTAAATGTAATTTGGATCTGATTTGAGGTTCCCCTGGCATTCTGGGAGACTCTAACATCAGAGAAGGAGCAGCACAACACCCCATAGGCATTTAGTGCCAAGTGACCTGCAATCAGGTAGTGTTGGGTACGTGATACAGGCTCAGCACTATCCCCTCAGTGTCATTACAAGGAGCATACACCTTCTAACCTGTTTGGGGGTTATGCTGCATCACGGATCTTCAACCAACCTCTAGGGCTCACGCAGACCCCCCTATCCATAATCCATCTGTACACCTTACAGAACTGTTACTGTTTTTGGAGGCTGACTCATTTGATTTACCCTTCCATTTATGTGAACTGACACTCTCTTGGCATTTCCCTTTTACGGAATCATTAATGCCACAAGCTGAATTCCAGATCTACACTGCTGTATACCTAACCCCCCCTGTAGAGAAGGACCCCTGCCTAGAAGTGTAGACACTAACATATGGTTCTTTATTCAGGTGCAGTACTGGACTTCTGGATCCTTTGCTTGTAAGTCGCTGCCACTGATACCCTGTTGCCCTGTATATGTGACACTCTGAGTAACTGTGACCCTGGTAAAGCACAGGCAACCGCCCACAATTGCTAACTCTTATTGGACTGCACAAATCTGTTACTTCAGCAAATAACAGTTTAAAGGCATAGAGATATCTACACCCATACGTTGCAGGCTCCTCAACTATTACTTTCCTGCCACTCCCTCCCAGGACATTCATAAACTTCTCAAGAGGTTTACCTTCCACATGGCAGCCCAGGCTATTGATTGCTGCTGACTTTATTAATAGAGGGTGCTGATTTGGAACTATGATTTTTTGTGCTGCTGCGCCAGTTTATATTTCTCTGTGGCCCTAGCACAGAGTGGAGTGTCTTATTTTACTTAAGTGTTTTGCCATAACATAACCTGTACGTTTTCTTTTCAGGACAAGGGGACCCACACTGCTTAGACCCTAGTCTCTCCTGCCTGTCTGCTGCACATAAGCTGTTTGCGGGTCAAAAGAGAGGTCAAACTCAGCCCCTCGCCCTGTGGGTGGATTGACGGGAGACACTGACTCTGGCAGTGTACGCTGGTAAACCCATTTGAGTGTTAAACACTTTTGTTCTCACTAAATCCTCCCCTTCGGACTCCTCCTTTCCGGCCTGCCCATATAGGCTGGTCACCTCCACTTTCCTTTTTCCCTTCCAACAGGTCGTACCCCCCCTTCCCTGGGTCCGAGGGGGAATATCTTTTCCAGGTTTAACTGAGGTGTCTCATTATAAACTAAAGGTGATTCGCAATAGGCTCCACTGGGCCCCTGTCTCCGCGTGGGTCGGCGTCTTAGGCTAATCACACAGAGTTGTAGGGCAGTGTTCTGCTCATGGGCGCCGCCATGTGGAGATAGAGGTCATAAGTGGACGTCCGGCCCCACTCAGTCATGTAATACTAATGTGCATGTGTATTTTCCTTTTCCCAATTTGTCAACCTGTTGGGCTCATATATCTCCTTAGCAATTTCTAATCCAGGTTCAACTGTTTAGTATAGGACATTCTCCTTTCATTTATAAATGCCCCATAACACTAAGAGACACTTGAAAACACCAGGTCCAGTAAAGAAAACGGTTCGGGACCACTTCACGCAAGCAACTAAAGACCGGAATGAAGATTTACTTGAGGATCAGAGTGACTCTGAATCCCTTGGGGATGGCTCCCAACCTGACCTTACGCCTCATGTCAGATCACAACACCTAATTATGGAGGAAACCCTTAAAAAATGCTGGCAAACCAAACTATCTCCATTACTAAGGAAATTCAGCGCAATCATGCTGAACTCCGCAAGGACATCTCTGAGATTGGGGACAGGGTGGACTCCCTGGAAAGAAAACAGGACGACCTTGCTACCGACCATACCAACTTGCTGGCATACTCGGAATCTCTGGCAGACCAGATTAGCCAACTGGAATTTAAACTTGCTGATGTGGAGGATAGGGCTCGCAGAAACAACGTAAGATTTAGAGGAATCCCGGAGGACATCCAACCTGCAGAGATTCAAACCTTCCTGAAAGACCTCTTTAAAGACCTGCTGGGCACAACAGATGGACTTAATGATACCATGGAAAGAGCTCATAGAGCCTTATGACCTAGAACTGTCTCACAAGAGAAACCGAGAGACGTCATAGTCTGTTTCCATAGCTTTCCATTCAAGGACAGGCTCATGCAGGCGGCCTTTCGGAAACCACAGATATAAGAGAAGTTCAAGGACATACAGCTGCTGCCCGACCTATCCATATACACTCTACAACATCGTAGATACTTCCAGCCGGTCACACAGATCCTCCGTAGGGAAAACATCAAATATAGATGGGGTTACCCTACTAAACTAATAATCACAAAGGACAACAAACCATTCACGGTGACCTCTCTATCCCAGGGAACCGCTCTCCTAGGTCAGTGGGGCCTTATGGCAGTAGACCCCAGGGGACCCCCCGTGACCCAATCTAAGACCGAAGAGACTGAAAACTCTGCAGCCTCTGGATCCTATCCAATTGGAGACTCTGTCCTCATGATAAGCGGCACTTGCTTTTGCCACACCCCAGGAACCTGACAAGCTACAAAACGCCCACTTCTGCCCACCTAGGGTGCTATGCAGTTGGGCAGAGGAACTGGGATGGTATGGCCTGACACATGTCCCCCCATGGTCCCTTGGGCCATACTCTATGGTTTCATACATGTTAGGTTTATGTGTTTAGAAATTTAATTATGTCTATTGTTCTTTTTTGTCAGACCTACATGCCCACCATATTTTACAGGCCTGTTAGGATTAAATATGCTCACCTCTGCCTTTAATGCCCTCTGTTGCTATTTTCTGGGGTTATGGAGTGGGGTAGGTACTGTACTGACAATTGTAACTATTAAGTGTATGAGACCGCATTCCACCACCTCATGACAGACCTAGGTGCTTCCTATTTTCTCTACAGCTTAATGCTATATACCTGGCCTCCGTATTCACTCTGCCTAGTGTCCCACGGACATGACATGGTGGAATGCTCTTATCCTTACTCCCCTTACCCTTTGTGGTTGCACTGATGTAATAATGAGTGGGGCCTGCATTGACTGAAACATGTACCTATATAATCATATGCGACTCCATTCTATTCTTTATATTATGTTCATGTGCTTTGACTTCATTGCATTTACTGTTCCTTGTCAGGTTTCTATGTTCACCTGGATTATTTTGTTTAGGTTATGCCCTTATCGGGCGCACAGGTTGATATTTACTCACTTGCACTTTGGTTTACCTTCCCATAGCTTATTTATCTAGTTTTCGGAGTGGGGCTGGACTTTCCAGCTCCCCTCTCCATACATTCGCTCTTAGCTCCCCCCCCCACTGGTTAACCCACGCCAGGGTTCCAACTAGGTGGACTATTTCCACCTGTGCTGTCAGTACATTTCCTTTTTACGTGCTAATCATTTCCCTTACTCCCCAGCCCTCACACACCTCTCACTAGGAAGACGATCCAGGTCTCCCAGATATTTCTCCCGCCCATATACTTCCCTGGATCGGAGGTAGAGAATGTCCCGCCTACGAATATGCACGCACAACTCCAGAGGCTTAAATTCTCCCTACAAGAGGAGCTTACTCTCCCGTATGCTACGTCATCATAATCCTGACGTAGTGTTTCTACAAGAAACACATTGGTTGTTAGCTTCCCCCAACAGATTCCACTCTCGATCATACACGACCATCGAGTGTTCTTCATTCACAAAGAAAGCTCGAGGGACTGCTGTCATGATTCACAGGAGGATAGCTTATGAGGAAATCCAGGTACTTAGGGACCCCCAGGCCAGATTCACGATAGTAGTCTGTAAGCTAGATCATGTCACACATACCCTTGTCTCAGTTTACCTACCCAATTCCCAACAGCCTGCTTGCCTCAGGAAAATCCTGAGGCTGATTGACCAGCATAAACAAGGCAGAGTCATAATAGCAGGGGACTATAACATGATTTGGGATACTGAACTTGACCGCAAGACGCTAAACCCAATTAGGTCCTCCTCCCAACTGACCCTTCTCTCCACACGATTCAAATCAATCATGTCTGAATTTGGATATTATGACATTTGGCGGTCTCTACACACCACAGATAGGGACTTCACTCATTTCTCCCAGGTACACAAAACCTACTCTAGGTTAGACCATATTTTTTGCTCAGCCGGGACTCTGGACTCAGTGCTCCAATCCAGCATTCCTCTATGTCCATGGTCCGACCATGATCCAGTACTTGTGGACTTACAAATCAGTGACCCTTGTCCCCATAAAAATAGATGGTCTCTTCCGCGCAACATCCTAGCAAAAATCCCCTTCAGGGAGGAGTTGCGAAGAGATCTTATAGATCTCATCCAACTCAACGACAATGGTCAGACTGCCGATGACACACTCTGGGGAGCCATCAAGGCAGTAAACAGAGGCTATATCATCCGCAAACAAGCCCACCTTAGGAAATTAGCTGGACTCTCCCTAGCCCAAGCCCACTGCAGACTTAGACTACTTGAATCTGCTAACAGAACCAACGTCACAAAAGCATTGTCATCCCAGATCTTAGCTGTGCGCTCGCATATTAACTATCTAGAATTGCGGCGTACCCAAGAGAATCTCACAAGACTTAAACAGATATTTTATTATAAAGGCAACAGGGCAGATACATTGCTAGCGAATAGATTGCGCCAGCGGAACAGCACGTCTCGTATACACCAAATCTTTTATAACAACAAGATTCACAAACTCCCCTCACAGATAGGGGACTGCTTCTCAGACTACTACTCCAAGCTCTACGATCTTGAGGGTACTGAGATCAAGGCCCCCGCCTCCACTCAACAGATCAGAGAATTTCTTTGACTAATCCGATCACTCAGTTGGAAGTTAAGCAGGTCATCCAGCAACTTAAATCTCTTAAGGCCCCTGGTCCTGATGGATTTCCTGCACAGTTCTACAAAACTTACAGCCAAGAACTAGTGCCGCTACTCCTTAAGTTTTTTAACACTGCCAGACAAGGAGGTAGTTTTAAAAGGGAATTTTTGGAGGCTGAGATCATTATGATCCCGAAACCAAACAAAGACCCCTCTCATTGCCCCAACTATAGACCTATTTCGCTTATAAATGTGGACATAAAAATCTACTCCAAGCTTATCGCAAATCGAATTTGCAAACTTCTGCCTACCCTGGTTAACCCAGACCAAGTAGGGTTCATATATAATCGTGAGGGTCCAGATAACACCAGGCGCCTCATTAACATAGTTTGCGAATCGACGAGAATGAACAAGCCTTTCTCGGTTATCTCTCTAGATGCCGAGAAGGCCTTTGATAGGGTCAGATGGAGCTACCTTTGGGAGAACCTAGACATTTTCAAATGTCCCCCTGACATACGTCTCGCGATCCAAGCCCTATATTCCAACCCCACGGCAACAGTTAGGGGGATGGGGTTCCATTCAACTTCATTCCCCATCCGTAATGGCACGAGGCAGGGCTGCCCTCTCTCCCCACTTCTGTTCGCCCTGGCAATTGAGCCACTTGCAGAAACAATACGCACCAACAAAGATTTGGTAGGTATCACACTCTCGGGCTCTAAACATAACATCGCCTTATTTGCTGACGATGTGACAGCAGACCCTCTTCGTACAATCCCTAAACTCCTGGATATACTTGAGTCCTTTGGCTCTCTTTCCTTTTACAAACTTAACGCCCCTAAAACAGAAATTTACTGGTGGGGTTTCCCCCAAAACTACATCTTGGCCCTCCAGAGGCAATTCGACTTCAAATGGTCTAGCAAATGTATCACTCACCTTGGAGTTAAAATATCTAATGACCTGAAGCAGATGGTCAAGGATAACTTTTTACCCCTGCTGGCAGATCTGCAAGCGTTAAAAAATGCCTGGGATTAAAAGAGCATTTCTTGGATGGGCCGCATAGCCTCTCTCAAGATGTAATTTCTTCCGTGGCTCACCTATCTGTTTAGGTGCCTACCAATTAGAGTACCCACTCACCTATTGCTGCAATTCCAAAGCGAGTGCACCAAATTTATCTGGCAGAATAAAACCCCTAGGATAGCCCATAAAACACTCCAGTTCCCAGAGACTGGCCTCTCCATCCATAGTAAAGTATTATGAGGGAGCCATGTTCACGCATATCTCTCAGTGGGGAGTACTACACTCTCAAGACAGGTGGAGAGATATCGAACAAGCTTCACTGCCCTTCGATATCTATTTAAAAGATCTAATCTGGACCCCGGTCCATAGTCGTAGAACCTTGAACATCCACAATTATGTAGTCGTGGAGTGCTTGGCAGTTTGGGATAAGATCCGGCACCGCAAGCTGATCACGCCGCATCCCTCCCCAATTACCTCTATTCCAGGCCTCTTTACAGGCCTCCCTGAGACACACCCCAACACATGGGCTAGAATGGGTGTGACACAAGTTTCGGATCTTTGGTCTGCGGCTAGTGAGGACGGCTATTTCATGTTGCCTAGGGACAGTCCTGGTGACGATGTTCCACCCTACCTCCACTTCGAGCTTACTAGGATTAAGAGTTTCCTATCTAGCTGGGGTTTTTCCCCCTCCACTTTGCGTCCACTTACCCCATGGGAATCTATGTGGAAGGGTGGGCGTAGACTTCACAAGCCCCTGTTGAGACACTACTGTCTACTAGAGGTTATGGTGCCCCCAGACCTGGCCCCGCATTTGAGTAAGTGGGACACTATTCTTCACACTAGAATCTCGGCTGGCACCTGGCAAGGGTCTCTTACCCTGACCAAAAAATCTTTGCATTGTGTGACAATGTTTGAAACGCATAAAGTCATTTCCCAATGGTACCTGGTCCCAGTGCGATTAGCCAAGATGTTCCCGACGTCCTCTCCACAATGCTGGAGGGAATGTGGGGCCCAGGGAAGCATGCTCCACATTTGGTGGGAATGCCCCAGGTTGTCTCATCTGTGGAACCTCTGTTTCCGTACTCTATCTACTCTCAAGATTCAATTGCCTAAAAGCCCTACCACAGCACTTCTACACTTAAATTTACATGCCCTCCCCAAACATCAACAGATCTTTTGTGTTTATCTCCTAACATCAGTCAAAACCTGTATTGCTAGATGCTGGAAGAATGCTTCTCCCCCTTGCTGGTCCGATATCCTTAGGAATATGGCCTACCTACATGTTATGGAAAGGGACATATTCTATAGTCTGGACAGAAGTGACTTGTTTGAGATGGTCTGGGCTGACTGGACGGAAACACACGACACCACATGGCTCCCCCAGGTCAGGGTATAGGAACACATGTATCTTCTGCCTCAGACAAACCCCGATAGGTGTCCTCCCCTCCCCCCGCTCCCTCCCCACTCATACTGATGAATCCCCCCCTTCCTCCCCCCCACCTCCCACTCTCTTTTGATAATTTCTCAGAAATGTACTGACTTCTATCTCTGATACTTCAATGATTCAGTTGTATCATATCTATTCATTTTTTTCTTTTCGTTTGTTTGTATTCTACTCTAGCACTTTATGATATGATTTGTACTATAATGTGCAGGGGACCTGCGAGTCCCCAGTCAGTGTTATACTTGTTAAAACAAATAAAAATCTTTGAAACAAAAAAAACAAAAAAAAACACCATCCACACAACCAACCCTACTCTAAAACCCACCCAATACCCCCTTAAAAAAACCTAACACTAACCCCTTGAAGATCACCTTACCAGGAGAAGTCTTTATCCAACCGAACCAAAGTCCTCAATGAAGCCGGGAGAAGTCTTTATCCAAGCCAGGCGAAGTAATCCTCCAGATGGGCAGAATTCTTCATCCAGACGGCATCTTCTATCTTCATCCATCCGGCGCGGAGCGGGTCCATCTTCAAGACATCCGGCATGGAGCATCCTCTTCTGACGACGGCTAAGACTGAATGAAGGTTCCTTTAAATGACGTCATCCAAGATGGCGTCCCTTCAATTAAGGTAGAAAAAATCATCAGCCAATAGGATTGAATTTCAATCCTATTGGCTGATCCAATCAGCCAATAGGATTGAGCTCACATTCTATTGGCTGTTCCAATCAGCCAATAGAATGCAAGCTCAATCCTTTTGGCTGATTGCGTCAGCCAATAGGATTTTTTCTACCTTAATTCCGATTGGCTGATAGAATTCTATCAGCCAATCGGAATTGAAGGGACGCCATCTTGGATGACGTCATTTAAAGGAACCTTCATTCAGTCTTAGCTGTCGTCAGAAGAGGATGCTCCGCGTCAGATGTCTTGAAGATGGACCTGCTCCCCGCCGGATGGATGAAGATAGAAGATGCCGTCTGGATGAAGACTTCTGCCCGTCTGGAGTACCACTTCGCCCGGCTTGGATGAAGACTTCTCCCGGCTTCGTTGAGGACTTTGGTCCGTTTGGATGAAGACTTCTCCCAGTAAGGTGATCTTCAAGGGGTTAGTGTTAGGTTTTTTTAAGGGGGTATTGGGTGGGTTTTAGAGTAGGGTTGGTTGTGTGGGTGGTGGGTTTTAATGTTGGGGGGGATTTGTACTTTTTTTTTACAGGTAAAAGAGCTGATTACTTTGGGGCAATGCCCCGCAAAGGGCCCTTTTAAGGGCTATTTGTAATTTAGTGTAGGGTAGGGCTTTTTTATTTTGTTAGGGGGTTAGATTAGGTGTAATTATTTTAAAAATCTTGTAATTTGTTTATTATTTTCTGTAATTTAGTGTTTTTTTTTTGTACTTTAGTTAATTTAATTTAATTGTATTTAATTTAGGGAAATAATTTAATTGTAGTGTAGTGTTAGGTGTAATTGTGACTTAGGTTAGGTTTTATTTTACAGGTACTTTTGTATTTATTTTAACTAGGTAGTTATTAAATAGTTAATAACTATTTAATAACTATTGTACCTAGTTAAAATAAATACAAACTTGCCTGTAAAATAAAAATAAACCCTAAGATAGATACAGTGTAACTATTAGTTATGTTGTAGCTAGCTTAGGGTTTATATTATTGGTAAGTATTTAGTTTTAAATAGGAATAATTTAGTTAATTATAGTAATTTTATTTATATTTATTTAAATTATATTTAAGTTAAGGGGTGTTAGGGTTAGGGGTTAATAACTTTAATATAGTGGCGGCGACATTGGGGGCGGCAGATTAGGGGTTAATAAATGTAGGTAGGTGGCGATGTTTAGGATGGCAGATTAGGGGTTAATAATATTTAACTAATGTTTGCGATGCGGGAGTGAGGCAGTTTAGGGGTTAATATATTTATTATAGGGGCGACGATGACCGATTTGGCAGATTAAGGGTTAAAACATTTATTTTAGTGTTTGCTATGTGGGGAGGGCCTCGGTTTAGGGGTTAATAGGTAGTTTATGGGTGTTAGTGTACGTTTTAGCACTTTAGTTAAGAGTTTTATGCTACAGTGTTGTAGTGTAAAACTCTTAACTACTGACTTTAAAATGTGGTACCAGTCTTGACAGGAGAGGGTGTACCGCTCACTTTATGTCAGACTCGTAATACCGGCGCTATGCAAGTCCCATTGAAAAAAGAGGATACGCAATTTACGTAAGTGGATTTGCTGTATTTCCAAGTCTTGCCAAAAAAGTGAGCGGTACACCTGTACCTGTAAGACTCGTAATACCAGAGGGCATTAAAAAGCAATGTTAGGACCGGCCAACACTGTTGTTTAAGCCTAACGCACAACTCGTAATCTAGCCGTTAGTGAGTACTAATATTCTTTAGTAGTTGTGCACAACAGTTTAATATCCCTTTAATTGCTGTGGTGGGCCTATATAGTTTATTACATTGAGGGAGTCAATGCAGTTATGATTTATTGCTGTAGGGAAGGTAACAGATAGGGTTATTGAGCATTAACTCTGGTACCTAAATGATTTAGGTACCAGGACATATTCTGTCAGTGGCCAAAAGCAATTCAAAGAGTTTTTCATTACAAACAGCATTAAGGACAACTGTTTATTATTAAAAATTGCTGTTGGTTCCGAGCGAACCTATAGATTGCACTGTTTATCCCCAAATACAAACTCCCTCAATCTAATAATATAATAGTAATAAGGCAGAGAAAAAAACAGGATCCCCATTAAGTCTGTGCATCACAATTTAGGGCTAGATTATGAGTGGAGTGCTAATTAGCACTCCCGCTCGAGTGTTAACTTTCCTAGAGGTTAACTTTTTGCACGCAAAAAGTTAACCACAGGATATTGTGTTTGCAATATCACAATAACCTAATTGAGTTTAATGAAGCAGCAAAGTAAAAAAAATATGCCTATACTCATACGCTAACCACCATCACAATAAAACCCCTTACTCTAATAACCCCTAAACTGCCACATCCACCTACTATTTTAACCCTACTACACTATCAATCCCTAATCCCCCCATCGCTATTAACCACTACACTATTAACTCCTAAATCCACACAACCCCCACTGTAATAAACCCCCTAACCTATTAACCCCTAAACTGACACAACCCCCACTGCAATAACCCCTACATTACTTAACCCCTAATCCATCATTACTTCCCGCAATAACCATTACACTACTTAACCCCTAAACCACCATTCCCCCACTGCAATAACCCCTACCCTACTTAGCCCTGTAAAAGCTAAGAACCCTAAACTAAGACATCCTAAATTAGAAAAAAGAAAAAAATATTACAAGTAAAAAAATTTTTTTACCAAAAATAAGAAAACACTACTAAAAAAAAAGCCTTATCCTAAAACTAAAGTACCCTTAAGAAAGTTCCCCTAAAAAAAACTATACTAAAACTATAATAACCCCACAAATACAATAAAAAAAGCTATCTTTAAAAAAACGTCGGCCCGCTTGGATGAAGAGTTCTGCTGGCTTAGATGAGGACTTTTGCCGCTTCGTTGAGGAGGATGTCCGGTCTTCAGAACTGTAAGTGGATCTTCGGGGTTAGTGTTAGGTTTTTTTTAAGGGTTTATTGGGTTGGTTTTTATTTTAGATTAGGGGTTTGGGCTGAAAAAAGCTAAATGCCCTTTTAAGGACAATGTCCATCCAAATGCCCTTTTCAGGGCAATGGGGAGCTTAGGTTTTTTAGATTAGGTTTTTATTTTACTGTTGGGGGGTATTAGTATTTTTTTACAGGTAAAAGAGCTGATTTCTTTGGGGAAATGCCCCGCAAAAGGCCCTTTTAAGAGCCATTGGTAGTTTATTGTAGGCTAGGGGTTTTTTTTTTATTTTGGGGGGGCTTTTTATTTTCATAGGGCTCTTAGATTAGGTGTAATTAGTTTAAATATTTGATCATTTATTTTTTATTTTGTGTAACTTAGTGTTTATTTATTTTTGTAACTTAGTGTTTGTTATTTTGTGTAACTTACTTGTTAGTTTTTTGTAACTTTGTAATTTTTAATAGTAGATTTAAATTATTTGAATAGGGTTAGGTTTTTAAATATGTAATATATTTAATTTGTAGTTTAATGTAATTTTAATATAACAGATAGGGTAGGTTAGTTAGTAGTTTAATATAGTTTAATGTAATTTTAGTATAACAGTTAGGGTAGGTTAATTAGTAGTTTAATATAGTGTAATATAATTTTAGTATAACAGTTAGGGTAGGTTAATTAGTAGTTTAATATAGTGTAATGTAATTTTAGTATAACAGTTAGGGTAGGTTAATTAGTAGTTTAATATAGTGTAATGTAATTTTAGTATAATAGTTAGGGTAGGTTAATTAGTAGTTTAATATAGTGTAATATAATTTTAGTATAACAGTTAGGGTAGGTTAATTAGTAGTTTAATATAGTGTAATGTAATTTTAGTATAACAGTTAGGGTAGGTTAATTAGTAGTTTAATATAGTGTAATGTAATTTTAGTATAATAGTTAGGATAGGTTAATTAGTAGTTTAATATAGATTAATGTAATTTTAGTATTCAGTTAGGGTAGGTTAATTAATAGTTTAATATAGTTTAATTTAAATCTAAAGGTAAGTTTAAATTTATTATAAGATAGGGAGATGTAATTTTAATGTACAGTTAGTGGGTTGTTAGGTTTAGGGGTTAATAGGTTAATTTAGTTTATGGCAATGTGGGGGTCTGGCGGTTTAGGGGTTAATAGGTTTAGTAAGTGTTAGTGATGTGGGAGGCCAGGGGTTTAGGGGTTAATACATTTATTTAGTTGCGGTGGGCTCTGGGAGCAGCGAGATAGGGGTTAATATAGTTATTTAGGTTGCGGCTGGGTCCGGGAGCGGCGGAATAGGGCTTAATAACTTTATTTAGTTGCGGTGGGCTTTGGGAGCGGAGGGATAGGGGTTAATATATTTATTTAGGTGGCGGCGGGGTCCGGGAGCGGCGGAATAGGGGTTAATAAGTTTATTTAGTTGCGGTTGGCTTTGGGAGTGGAGGGATAGGGGTTAATACATTTATTTAGTTGTGGCGGGGTCCGGGAGCGGCAGAATAGGGGTTAATACATTTATTTAGTTGCGGCGGTGTCGGGGAGCGGTGGGATAGGGGTTAATAACATTATGTAGGTGGCGGCAGGGTCTGGGAGCGGCGGGATAGGGGTTAATAACTTTATTTAGGTGCAACGGGGTCTGGGAGCAGCGGGATAGGGGTTAATATATTTTATGTAGGTGGCGGCGATGTCAGGGTGACAGATTAGGGGTGTTTAGACTCGGGGAACATGTTAGGGTGTTAGGTGTAAAGGTAACTTTTACTCTCCCATAAGAATCAATGGGATATCTGGCAGCATCAAAAATAAGCTTTCGCTGCTTTCAGACTCCCATTGATTCCTATGGCATCCGCGGCCTCCAGGGCAGCGGATTGAAAACCAGGTACGCTGGGTCGGAATAGTGGTGAGCGTAACTGTTAGAAATTTGATAACTAGCAAAAGTAGTCAGATAGTGCTGAATTTGTATTCGGAACATCTATAATGACGTAAGCATCGATCTGTGTCGGACTGAGACTGGCGGATCGTATGTTACGTCACAAATTTCCACTTTTGCCGGTCTGTAGGCTTTGATAAATAAGGCGAATCAGGCTCTCCACAATTACACTGCGGCATTCCAGCGTATTTGAGGTTGACGGCTTGATAAATAGGCCTCCATGTCTCAGTCTTCTCTTTGGAGAGATGTAGATATGAGGGATTAAAGGGGGTCTTTTAGGAACTCACATAAAGTACACTTTTAGGAAATGTTAAGACAGCCAAATAAGAAGACCAAGATGTAACATCAAAACTAATTCTGGCACATGTGCTCATCCCAAAAATCACATCTAGGTGAAATACATGGATTTTTCATTTATTCTCATTTAGAGTTAATCATGTACTTGGAAAATATTCAAATCTAATTTTGAAGATCAAGGCACAGAAAAATGAAGTGACTTGATGAAAGTCATAAAATGCCAGAGAGAAAATTAAATCAGACGTTTGTCTATTAAATTTTTAGGGATGAATGAACACAGTAATGTAAAATACTGAGCACTACTATGCTGTTTCCTTTCTTTTTTTTTTTTTTTTACACAGGATCTCTGTGAGGGGCTTTGTGCACTTATATTTATAAACACATAAATTATAAGGCCCTGTTATAAAACTGTGTATCATTTTAAAAGTAACAGAATGTTGCAAAATCAGGACCAGGCTTTTATCTATTGGTCGCTTTAAAACATTACTTACCAAGGGGCATATTTATCAAAGTGCGAGCGGACATGATACGATGTAGCGTATCATGTCCGCTGCACATCGATAAATGCCGACAGTATATGCTGTCGGCTTTTATCATTGCACAGTAGGGGTGTCAATCTACCCGATCGTATTTGATCGGTGTGATTTCTGTCCGCCGCCTCAGAGCAGGTGGACAAGTTATGGAGCAGCGTTCTCACCGGAAACAAGGGACATGAAGCTCCATTTGGAGCTTGATAATTCGGCCCCCAGATGGCCGATTTACCAATGTCTAGCGGACATGATACGCTGTAGCCAGCATATGCTGTCGGCATTTAACAGTGCACAAGCAGTTCTGGTGAACTGCTTGTGCAGTGCCACCCCCAGCAGATTCGCAGCCAATCGGTCGCTAGCAGGGGGTGTCAATCAACCCGATCGTATAGGATCAGGCGGATTGATGTCCGCAGTCTCAGAGGCAGCAGACCAGATAAGGAGCAGCAGTCTTAAGACCACTGCTTCAAATCTGCCGTTTCCAGCGAGGCTGAAGGCTCACACTGAAACAGGGGCATCAGGGGCCATTCGGCACTTGATAAATCGCCCCCCAAGAGAGAACACAGACTTAAATATGCCATACAATTTTTAACTTTGCACAATAATTGCTTATATTGATTGCTTTATGGATTTAAAAAACATTAACCTCTCCCCTCTAACCTCAAAATAAGTACAATCATGTAATGTTCACTGCTGTTTTCCTGCGATTATCACGGTATACACTATGCTAAAGGGAGTTTTAAATTTTACCTTAGAGCAGCCTCTGATTGTTCACAACACAGGAGACCAGTAACATAAATTACACCAGGCTTTTCAAGGGGTATTTCAATGGACTGCTTTGAAATAGCAAAGCAATACATACATAAAAATGGAATTTTTAAATGATTTAAAAATGTTTTTTTGTATACAGATTATTTTGCAGTGCACTGCTTACTTGCCAATGTATACAATGGGGCCTATTTATTATGGTACGAGCAGACATGATCCGATATAGACCGCTGCTTCATAACTTCTGTTTCCGGTGAGCCTTCATACAGAGCTTAATAAATATGCCCCTATGCATTAACAAATAATTACTTGAAAAGTTATACAATAACTTTAAGTGCTATGGTCTCACTAAAGTGTTGTGAACTCAACGATACCAAGATCGCTGTTTCAGTGAACCTGAAATCCTGATCCGGACCGTTAGGATCTCTGGCGGCGGCCTTACTTCAAGATCCTGACACCCACCCCAGTAATCTGGGTAGGGCAGTTGCCTCGGAACTGCATTTATAATAATATTTTACTAAACTGCTATATAACCCCAGGTAGCCTGACAAACTGACATCTTAAGCCAAGACCTGCTAAAGTCTCATTTAAAACTCAGCCACTAACACCCAAACATGGAGTCTCTTAGAAAGTAACAGTCTGAAACCTTACGATTGCTTGATTCTCACTTTGCAATGCTGATGCAGGAGTTCAGCACGTTAATAAAAGCTGCGTAACACTACCCGAGTAAGCAGCTACATTATAACCCAGTCATCAGTGAAAGTGTATTCCTAGATGGTGAGGGGATTGAAACCGACCATCCACATGAGGATACAACACAGGCTATCAACCAAAACCCATCCCAGCCCTCACATACTGCTGGAGTTCCTGAGGAAGTTATGGATGGATTGGCGAGAACCAGTGGGTTTGCGATCGTGACTATTAAGGGAATTAGCTCATCCACTGAGAGGTGCAGCCTGGAGCATATCCTAAAATGGCGTAAGGGGATGGATCTGACTGCTGTCCCACTCGGTCCGCTACTCCTTACTAACACAAGTACCTCCCTACATGAGATTCTGTTTCAAGCCAGAGATACTTTTGGAAACTCAGGATTCATTTTGACGGCTGAGGTACTTTTCCCCTATCTTCCTGATCAACAGAGGTCACTATGGGACCCGGGGAGGATTTCTCCTTGCAACATTATTCACATGAGGCCCTTGGGTATAGAACTAGAGGCTAACCGCTTATTGAATAAAGCCCAATTTTGGCGATCCACTTACCCTTAATCACCATATTAAGTCTGATAACTGTTTTAAAGACTTTTTATGTTGAACAGGCCAGTTTGTTTGCAGCCTGTTCTGTATTCACAATCTGAGGTTAAAATGTTATATCTTATTTTCAATAGTCATGTATTTAAATATTAATGCATTTGTATAGCATATATACTGTACATACATATATACACACATACATATATTATCCTTCATAATTGTCATTGAATCTGATTATGTATGCTAATCCACCTCTTCAACACAAAATCAATATACCATAGTTACAAGTTAGATCACCCTCATTAGAATCTAGCAATGTGTTGGAAAGCTCATAGCCTTATATCTTTAATCCTCCCTCTTACATCTAGATATTGTTTGAGTTTATACAATCTGCTTTTTACCAGTAGCACCTATTCTAACATAATAAAATTGCAATATATACTGTATCTCCTATGTACTATGCGTTGTAACAAATGGTTATATTTTATGCTCTCTATTGAGGGTATCCCCATATTTCATATACCCTTATGACTCTCTAGACCAACATAGCAATAACAGAAACATACATTTTTAGATTGTGCTTTTATCTACTTTAGGCAGTCGTAACATTAGTGGGCAAACCCCTCATCATCCTGTATGTACACCTAAGCCTGTCCTGCTGTTGGCGGCCAAAAAACAGCCTCTATTTATTTTAAAAAGTGGGATGAGGAGCATAAGAGCGCATACAATTATCTTACAATTAATGTACTGCTTATTTAGATAAGTTCATGGCCAAGAACAGCTCCTCTAAAGATCATAAATTGAAATTGGAGACCTACTCCTTTAGGTAATGCTATATATATATATATATATATATATATATATATATATATATATATATATATAAATGCTATCTCTATTTTTTTTTCTTGTAAATTTACGACATTAAGCGGGTACATCAAATTACCAAATTCTCCCAACTACTAATTTCATATAGCATAGCTAACTGTAAATACGCCTTAGTTATACCATATCTCCATACTGGTTTTACTCTGAGTTAGCTCCCTACAATAATGGCTACTTGGGATTCTTAGGCCTAGATTTGGAGTTCGGCGGTAAAAGGGCTGTTAACGCTCCGCGGGCTTTTTTCTGGCCGCACCATAAATTTAACTCTGGTATCGAGAGTTCAAACAAATGCTGCGTTAGGCTCTAAAAAAGGAGCGTAGAGCATTTTTACCGCAAATGCAACTCTCGATACCAGAGTTGCTTACGGACGCGGCCGGCATCAAAAACGTGCTCGTGCACGATTCCCCCATAGGAAACAATGGGGCTGTTTGAGCTGAAAAAAAACCTAACACCTGCAAAAAAGCAGCGTTCAGCTCCTAACGCAGCCCCATTGTTTCCTATGGGGAAACACTTCCTACGTCTACACCTAACACTCTAACATGTACCCCGAGTCTAAACACCCCTAGCCTTACACTTATTAACCCCTAATCTGCCGCCCCCGCTATCGCTGACCCCTGCATTACACTTTTAACCCCTAATCTGCCGCTCCGTAAACCGCCGCAACCTACGTTATCCCTATGTACCCCTAATCTGCTGCCCTAACATCGCCGACCCCTATATTATATTTATTAACCCCTAATCTGCCCCCCACAACGTCGCCGACACCTGCCTACACTTATTAACCCCTAATCTGCCGAGCGGACCTGAGCGCTACTATAATAAAGTTATTAGCCCCTAATCCGCCTCACTAACCCTATCATAAATAGTATTAACCCCTAATCTGCCCTCCCTAACATCGCCGACACCTAACTTCAATTATTAACCCCTAATCTTCCGATCGGAGCTCACCGCTATTCTAATAAATGTATTAACCCCTAAAGCTAAGTCTAACCCTAACACTAACACCCCCCTAACTTAAATATAATTTTAATCTAACGAAATAAATTAACTCTTATTAAATAAATTAATCCTATTTAAAGCTAAATACTTACCTGTAAAATAAACCCTAATATAGCTACAATATAAATTATAATTATATTATAGCTATTTTAGGATTAATATTTATTTTACAGGCAACTTGGTATTTATTTTAACTAGGTACAATAGCTATTAAATAGTTAAGAACTATTTAATAGTTACCTAGTTAAAATAATAACAAATTTACCTGTAAAATAAATCCTAACCTAAGATATAATTAAACCTAACACTACCCTATCAATAAAATAATTAAATAAACTACCTACAATTACCTACAATTAACCTAACACTACACTATCAATAAATTAAATAAACACAATTGCTACAAATAAATACAATTAAATAAACTAGCTAAAGTACAAAAAATAAAAAAGAACTAAGTTACAGAAAATAAAAAAATATTTACAAACATAATAAAAATATTACAACAATTTTAAACTAATTACACCTACTCTAAGCCCCCTAATAAAATAACAAAGCCCCCCAAAATAATAAATTCCCTACCCTATTCTAAATTAAAAAAGTTACAAGCTCTTTTACCTTACCAGCCCTGAACAGGGCCCTTTGCGGGGCATGCCCCAAGAAGTTCAGCTCTTTTGCCTGTAAAAAAATAAATACAATACCCCCCCCCAACATTACAACCCACCACCCACATACCCCTAATCTAACCCAAACCCCCCTTAAATAAACCTAACACTAATCCCCTGAAGATCTTCCTACCTTGTCTTCACCATCCAGGTATCACCGATCGGTCCTGGCTCCGATATCTTCATCCAACCCAAGCGGGGGCTAGACATCCACTGAAGAAGTCCAGAAGAGGGTCCAAAGTCTTCCTCCTATCCGGCAAGAAGAGGACATCCGGACCGGCAAACATCTTCTCCAAGCGGCATCTTCGATCTTCTTCCATCCGGAGCGAAGCGGCAGGATCCTGAAGACCCCCAGCGCGGAACATCCATCCGGACCGACGACTGAACGACGAATGACGGTTCCTTTAAATGACGTCATCCAAGATGGCGTCCCTCGAATTCCGATTGGCTGATAGGATTCTATCAGCCAATCGGAATTAAGGTAGGAATTTTCTGATTGGCTGATGGAATCAGCCAATCAGAATCTAGTTCAATCCGATTGGCTGATCCAATCAGCCAATCAGATTGAGCTCGCATTCTATTGGCTGTTCCGATCAGCCAATAGAATGCGAGCTCAATCTGATTGGCTGATTGGATCAGCCAATCGGATTGAACTTGATTCTGATTGGCTGATTCCATCAGCCAATCAGAAAATTCCTACCTTAATTCCGATTGGCTGATAGAATCCTATCAGCCAATCGGAATTCGAGGGACGCCATCTTGGATGACGTCATTTAAAGGAACCGTCATTCGTCGTTCAGTCGTCGGTCCGGATGGATGTTCCGCGCTGGGGGTCTTCAGGATCCTGCCGCTTCGCTCCGGATGGAAGAAGATCGAAGATGCCGCTTGGAGAAGATGTTTGCCGGTCCGGATGTCCTCTTCTTGCCGGATAGGAGGAAGACTTTGGACCCTCTTCTGGACTTCTTCAGTGGATGTCTAGCCCCCGCTTGGGTTGGATGAAGATATCGGAGCCAGGACCGATCGGTGATACCTGGATGGTGAAGACAAGGTAGGAAGATCTTCAGGGGATTAGTGTTAGGTTTATTTAAGGGGGGTTTGGGTTAGATTAGGGGTATGTGGGTGGTGGGTTGTAATGTTGGGGGGGGGGTATTGTATGTTTTTTTTTTACAGGCAAAAGAGCTGAACTTCTTGGGGCATGCCCCGCAAAGGGCCCTGTTCAGGGCTGGTAAGGTAAAAGAGCTTGTAACTTTTTTAATTTAGAATAGGGTAGGGAATTTATTATTTTGGGGGGCTTTGTTATTTTATTAGGGGGCTTAGAGTAGGTGTAATTAGTTTAAAATTGTTGTAATATTTTTCTTATGTTTGTAAATATTTTTTTATTTTCTGTAACTTAGTTCTTTTTTATTTTTTGTACTTTAGCTAGTTTATTTAATTGTATTTATTTGTAGCAATTGTGTTTATTTAATTTATTGATAGTGTAGTGTTAGGTTAATTGTAGGTAATTGTAGGTAGTTTATTTAATTATTTTATTGATAGGGTAGTGTTAGGTTTAATTATATCTTAGGTTAGGATTTATTTTACAGGTAAATTTGTTATTATTTTAACTAGGTAACTATTAAATAGTTCTTAACTATTTAATATCTATTGTACCTAGTTAAAATAAATACCAAGTTGCCTGTAAAATAAATATTAATCCTAAAATAGCTATAATATAATTATAATTTATATTGTAGCTATATTAGGGTTTATTTTACAGGTAAGTATTTAGCTTTAAATAGGATTAATTTATTTAATAAGAGTTAATTTATTTCGTTAGATTAAAATTATATTTAAGTTAGGGGGGTGTTAGTGTTAGGGTTAGACTTAGCTTTAGGGGTTAATACATTTATTAGAATAGCGGTGAGCTCCGATCGGAAGATTAGGGGTTAATAATTGAAGTTAGGTGTCGGCGATGTTAGGGAGGGCAGATTAGGGGGTTAATACTATTTATTATAGGGTTAGTCAGGCGGATTAGGGGCTAATAACTTTATTATAGTAGCGCTCAGGTCCGCTCGGCAGATTAGGAGTTAATAAGTGTAGGTAGGTGTCGGCGACGTTGAGGGGGGCAGATTAGGGGTTAATAAATATAATATAGGGGTCGGCGGTGTTAGGGGCAGCAGATTAGGGGTACATAGGGATAACGTAGGTGGCGGCGCTTTGCGGTCGGAAGATTAGGGGTTAATTATTGTAAGTAACTGGCGGCGATGTTGTGGGGGGCAGATTAGGGGTTAATAAATGTAATATAGGGGTCGGCGGGGTTAGGGGCAGCAGATTAGGGGTACATAAGTATAACGTAGGTGGCGGTCGGCAGATTAGGGGTTAAATTTTTTAATCGAGTGGCGGCGATGTGGGGGGAGCTCGGTTTAGGGGTACATAGGTAGTTTATGGGTGTTAGTGTACTTTAGGGTACAGTAGTTAAGAGCTTTATAAACCGGCGTTAGCCAGAAAGCTCTTAACTCCTGCTATTTTCAGGCGGCTGGAATTTTGTCGTTAGAGCTCTAACGCTCACTGCAGAAACGACTCTAAATACCGGCGTTAGGAAGATCCCATTGAAAAGATAGGATACGCAAATGGCGTAGGGGGATCTGCGGTATGGAAAAGTCGCGGCTGTAAAGTGAGCGTTAGACCCTTTAATCACTGACTCCAAATACCGGCGGTAGCCTAAAACCAGCGTTAGGAGCCTCTAACGCTGGTTTTGACGGCTACCGCCGAACTCTAAATCTAGGCCTTAATTAATTAAACAGAACTAATATATCAAAGGTCCAAAAGTGACCATTTGTATCACTAGCTTCCCTCCCCAATGTCAATTTCTTCTGTAGAGTCCATGGCCCATATTTATCAAGGTCTGTCGGACCTGATCCGACAGTGCGGATCAGGTCCGACAGACCTCGCTGAATACGGCGAGCCAATCGGCCGCCAGCAAGGGGGTGTCAATCAACCCGATCGTACTCGATCGGGTTGATTTCCGGCGATGTCTGTCCGCCTGCTCAGAGCAAGCGGACAGGTTATGGAGCTTGATAAATATGCCCCCATGAGTGGCTCTAGAAAACTTTGGAGGAAGTTATATAATAACAGAAAATTATGTTTCATTGCTGGTCAGTTAAAATTTGCATTGAGGGGGGAGTGTCTATGCGGTCGTAAAACAGGGAGCTCCTCACTTCATCCTAATAATATGCCGATTATTTCACTAATACAGCAGCATCGACAATCTAGTTATCAAGCAACAATTGTATTGCTTTCATTGCACTGATAGATGTCCATATCATATCAAATAGCCCATGAGGAACCCTGCTGTAGACCATTAAGGATTTTGGCAGCTGCCTTTACAACATTTATCCACAACCCCCCCCGGGTATCCCTGGTAAAGCAGCTAAAACCACCCTGCAATATAATGGAGGAAGTATACTGTCTGACGCAAATACTACTAGTTAAACTGGAGCTGCAAATGCGAAATAACTTTGAAGACCTTATATCTACACTACAGAATCTGCAGGATGTAGAAGACATCCCAGAGCCTAAACTGACAGACAAGATGGACCCTGCAACGCGGTACGACTACTCACAGCTAGCTGTGGGGTTAAATGTACCTACATCAGCTCCTGATTGCTGCACAGTAGACTTATGTGAGACTACAGACCGTAGTTTGCAATTCTCTTTCACAGTCATGAAGGATGCAGCCGACCTCCTGCAGCGGAATAGGAGTGACCTACGGATCCCAGCAATATCTCTCCTGTATGCTAGCCCCCGGGGCTTACCCAGACAAGTGGTGGGACCTAAATCTTCTAGTTTCACTTGAGAGAGGACTGAGCTTCCAACTACCAGACACCGCAAAGCCCTCTCAGTATATCACCCACCTTGATCTTAAACACCCTGGAAGGGAATGGAGCATGTATGTTTTTGGGAGAGCTGGGGTAGGCTAACACTCTTACAGATTCATACCTAATCAGTCATATCCGTGGCAGAGACGGCTTATTATCAGGACAGGAACTATTAGTATGGGGCAGTTAATGATGACTGCACAGCCTGATATAACCGAGGATACCCCACTTTGCCAAACATTATATCCCTAAACATTTAGCTGACTATGCTCTGGGATGTTTCCTTTCAATAAGTTAATTGCATATTGTTTACATTTACGGGCTGAATAGCTCTTACTGCTATACGTAGGTAGGATGTGTTACAGCCCTAATAATTTTGCAAGCTGATTATGCGACATTTGCAGCATTATCTTTTTCATTTGGATATTTTTTTAATTAATTAGAGATATAACCTACATTAATAACCTTTATAGGGATTTGTTAGCAAACAACTGCTATTAAGAGTTATGTATATACCAAGTTGCTAGATATCTAGCTCAGCCTATCTACATTATTGATAACTGATACTGCTTTTTCACTAAATGTTTTCTGTTTTTGTTTTTTTGTTTATGACACTGATTCTGTAAATCCTCTAAAAAACCTATAGCCCGCATACAGATTTCATCTAGGAGCTCTTTATGTGCAGATATGTTTGCTCATCTAAAGCTCAAATTGTTACATAAAGTGTAGAGTCTTACAGTTGTCTATGGAGGCACTGTGTACTATAGAAGCACACATCAGGCTGCTTGTTGTCTATAGAGGCACTGTGTACTATAGAAGAACACATCAGACTGCTTGTTGTCTATAGAGGCACTGTGTACTATAGAAGCACACATCAGGCTGCTTGTTGTCTATAGAGGCACTGTGTACTATAGAAGCACACATCAGGCTGCTTGTTGTCTATAGAGGCACTGTGTACTATAGAAGCACACATCAGGCTGCTGCTTGTTGTCTATAGAGGCACTGTGTACTATAGAAGCACACATCAGGCTGCTTGTTGTCTATAGAGGCACTGTGTACTATAGAAGCACACATCAGGCTGCTTGTTGTCTATAGAGGCACTGTGTACTATAGAAGCACACATCAGGCTACTTGTCTATAGAGGCACTGTGTACTATAGAAGCACACATCAGGCTGCTTGTTGTCTATAGAGGCACTGTGTAATATGGAAGCAGCATCAGGCTGCTTGTTGTCTATAGAGGCACTGTGTACTATAGAAGCACACATCAGGCTACTTGTTGTCTATAGAGGCACTGTGTACTATAGAAGCACACATCAGGCTACTTGTCTATAGAGGCACTGTGTACTATAGAAGCACACATCAGGCTGCTTGTTGTCTATAGAGGCACTGTGTAATATGGAAGCAGCATCAGGCTGCTTGTTGTCTATAGAGGCACTGTGTACTATAGAAGCACACATCAGGCTGCTTGTTGTCTATAGAGGCACTGTGTACTATAGAAGCACACATCAGGCTGCTTGTTGTCTATAGAGGCACTGTGTACTATAGAAGCACACATCAGGCTACTTGTCTATAGAGGCACTGTGTACTATAGAAGCACACATCAGGCTACTTGTCTATAGAGGCACTGTGTACTATAGAAGCACACATCAGGCTGCTTGTTGTCTATAGAGGCACTGTGTACTATAGAAGCACACATCAGGCTACTTGTCTATAGAGGCACTGTGTACTATAGAAGCACACATCAGGCTACTTGTCTATAGAGGCACTGTGTACTATAGAAGCACACATCAGGCTGCTTGTTGTCTATAGAGGCACTGTGTACTATAGAAGCACACATCAGGCTGCTTGTTGTCTATAGAGGCACTGTGTTTCTTTCCCTGAGTCTGTGCATGCACACTTTCTTGCTCTTCTCCTCAGCTGTCAGAAAAGTAAATATCGGATTGCCGCGTTATTATTTCTGCAAGAGCGTGCTCGGTAGGCAGGTCAGGGGCGTGTCTTTGGTTGATCACATTACTAATGAACTGTAAAGAAGACAATAGACAGTGGCATAGAGGGCGGTCTTACAAATATTTGACCAGAGACATGTTTTATTGCTAAAATATGTATAACACTAGTCAGGGAATGTCTATCCTATAAAAAAAAAATGTTAAATACTAAAGCTGTAAATATATCATTTTTTATATCTGATGTTTACTGACTCTTTAAGTTGACAATTGTGTAGACAGCGGAATAACACCCACTCTACCAGCTCTGTGATTTATGTCATCAAATAAACATGATAAAATAAATACATTACACTATCCCAGTAATATTACTATAAACAATTATTTCTAATAGGACTAGTCACCAGAAAATGTAGAGGCAATTTAAAATTTGATGTTTGTGCGGTTCGGCAAATAAAGGTTGACACAATTCATGACTGAAGATAATTAATAGTAAAAGAAACACTATCACAAGCGTGCCTGAAAATGCGTCTCGTACACGTGTGAGTATTCATAATTTCTAGTGACAACACTTAACACATAATACATAGTATAACAAAAATTCTAATACTTGGTCAGTACTTTGAAGACTGAAGATATTCCTACATTTTTGTTGTGATATGGATTTTAATTTAAGGAAAACTGATCTGTTTTTTTTTTTACTTCAATTAATACCATTCACCTATTATTCTTAGACCTTGATTCAAGGTTTCTAGATAAATCTTTACAGGTCTTTCATGTACATGTGGTTTTAGTTTCAGAATACCTATAGTATTACAAAATAATACCAGGTGTATTACACTTAGTACCACAACCTTCCACACTGACTATTAAATATGTATATAGCATGCAACATCATGGTCAATACAGTATAGTGTTTGTAATGCAATTCAACAAGAGGAACTTAGATTAAAACATTGCAATCATATGTTGATGAGCTAGTTCCAAATTTGACCTTCTATGATTTTAGGTAAAGTCCTGCTAAATTATTTATTTATGGCTAGATTACAAGTAGAGCACAAACGTTTGTGCCCAAGTGATAAGGGATTTATTGCGAGGTTTTGCGCTCATTGGGCTTGCCGCTCGTATTACGAGTTGAAAGTAAATATGATCATGTGTGCACAATGGCGAATTGCTCTAGAATGATTACCAGGAATTCATAGCTGTGGTTAACTGTTTTGCAAAACATAAAAGTTGCACAAAACACATCAAAAATATATTACAAAGTATAGTTACACTCATAATAACACCATTTAATAAAAATGATTCAATAATAATATTGCACACAAAATTATAAAGGGGCTCATTTATCAAGCTCTGTATGGAGCTTTATCAACCCGATCCAATACGATTGGGTTGACTGACACCCCCTGCTAGCGGCCGATTGGCCGTAAATCTGCAGGAGGCGGCGTTGCACCAGCAGTTCACAAGAGCTGCTGGTGCAATGCTAAATGCGGAGAGCATATTGCTCTCCAAATTCAGCGATGTCTGTCGGACATGATCCGCTGATCGGATCATGTTGGACAGACATTTTATAAATAGGCCCCAAAGGCTCAAAAAAATTAGATCTCAGGATCTCAAGAAAAAAAAGCAGGCTTTAACATTATGATATTTATATATACTGTGTGTATATATATATATATTGTATACATGTCTAAATATGTATATATATATATATATATATATTTTTATTTTTTGTCTATATATGCAAAGGAGGTATGGGGGAAATGTAACCAGCGCTAGGATCAGGAAACCAATATTAAAATAAGATGAGAATTATATATTAAAGTATAACACAATTACATATGGCTTATCTCAGACTAATGAAAACAATAAAACCATAGAATCTTATACATAGGTAAGATGCCACTCATAAATATCAGGGCAAAACATATACTGTAAAAAACAGTCTCAGCGAGGTATATATGTATACACGTTAATGTGAAAAGAGAGTCCCGAAATAGGAAATCCCAATTAGTGCCAATAGGGTGTATTCATAGAAGTATGAGCCGTCTATATTAAGTCCCTCGAATTGAAACACCCTCCAATAGGTGAACAACACTCCACACGAGACCAGTTGGATATATAATTACTGGAGCTACCCTCAATCTATATGAGGTAAGGGTAAAGCGTGGATCCTCCGTGCAGCTTATATGTATGAAGTCTGTCGTGTATTCCTCCCCTCGAAGGCTTCCTATCAGGCTCAGGCAGTGCAGGCAGTATGTAAGAAAAGAAGTGAGTGCAAAAACTAGTGCAATAATGTCAAACACAAATTTATTAAATTACAAGCACTCTGCACATAAAATGGTAAGAGTTTGCACTCACATTTGTAACCCTCAATGATATGAGGTAACTATAGGCACGTATGTAACAATGGCAGCATTACAAACGTGATTAAGTAAGGTGGT